>NW_021620847.1:0-2476 GCF_004785775.1 Grammomys surdaster | reverse complement strand
GGGACAGTGGAATTAAAACTAGGCATTTGTCCACAATCTAAGAGATACTTCAAGCGAGAGGAGCAGGATTTGTCCACAGCCAAAAAGATTTGCTTCAGAAGAAAGGAACAAGGTTTATACCTCAGTTAGATTTATGTTGTCCATGATTCCCTGAAGTAGGAATTGTCAATATACAAATGAAAGTATTGATAGACAAGTTGAGGAGGAATTGGGGAAGTTAAAAAGCAGGGTGATCAGGAGGAACTTTCAGTAGCTACCACTGCACCTCATAAAGAAGAAGCTGAAGGGTTAGACCTTGAATATGGGAGGGAGAAAGAGTTTCAGAAAAACAGTAGCTCTCTGTCCAATACACATTAGCAAAAGAGATAGAAAATAGATGTAAGCTATTTCAGAGCTCCCCTACGAACAGGAGGAACTTGGGAGACATCCTGCTTTCTCTCTGTCTCCTACTGGAGAAAACCTTAGTTCTGGTTTGTCTCTGTCTATTGTCTTTTTTTGATGTTCCAATCTTTCCATGTGTATCAAACAAACTCTTTATGTTAAGTCTGTGATGTACTTTCATTGTTTGAACACTTGTAGTTCTGTGTTTCATGTTCACAAGAAAAAATGGTTAAAAACTTATCTGCTTGCTCTCCACCCTTTGATTTCATGTAACTTGTTTAAAAGACAGTCTCAATGTGCACAGCAGAAACTGATAAGTACCCTGCATGGGAGCTAGAAGTCAAGGGCAGCTGGCGAAGCCCTGCCAGGAGCTGATTGTCTGTATAAACTGCTCTTAAAGGGGACAGCACCATTTTGGGTTTCTATGGAAAGGGAGCTGGTGGCTGTTCTTTCCTAGAAAAATATCTGTGACCGTGTTTATTGGGTTCAGCAAGTGTTAAGATAGTTTTCTCTTTAAATAACAGCTTTAAAAAAATGAGAAAATTTTGTCTGGTTTATATATATAAGATATGTACCTACTTTATTTTTATTTTCTGATTGGTTTCAAAGTATAAAAATGTTCTGTATGTCTTGGTCATTGATGATTGGATTGTAAGTCATTGGGTATGATTAAAAATTTTTAACACTGATAAGAGAAATTTGGCTTAAAACTAGTAACTCACCAGGCAATGGTGGCACATTCCATTAATCCCAGTACTTGGGAGGCAGAGGCAGGTGGATTTCTGTGTTTCAGGCCACCCTGGTTTACAGAGTGAGTTCCAGGGCAGCCATGGATACACAGAGAAACCCTGTCTCGAAACACAACAAACAAAGAAACAAACAAACAAGAAAGAAAGAAAGAAAGAGAAAACAAACAAACAAAACCAAGGAGGCATTCTAAACAACAACAAGTGGAACGAGCCAGCACAGCAAACAAAGAAACAAACAAACAAGAAAGAAAGAAAGAAAGAGAAAACAAACAAACAAACAAAACCAAGGAGTCATTCTAAACAACAACAAGTGGAACGAGCCAGCACAGCAACACAGGTCTCTAAACATATTTCTAACTTGGGATAATATTTTATAGCCCAGAAACTAGGCTCATAATAGATAGGATTTAAAATAATGAGGTGTTAAGAGCTGCACTGTCATGCATTAATATATATGAACTGGTAGCCAAACGTTGTAACATGAAGGTAATGCACTTACTGTTGTGTTAGAGAGAGTGGATTATTTTCATTGTTAAAAATTGATTTTGTTTTCTAAAATTATGGTTATACATTAATATTGCAAAAATAAAAATTATAGCTAAACTGCCAGTGTTCCATTAGCTGCAGTCTAGCATTCAATCATAAGAACATTTATTTTATTTTAATTTTTATTGGATATTTTATTTATTTACAACACAGATGTCATCCCCTTTCCTCATTTCCCCTGGAACCCCCTATCCAAGTCTCCCTTCTACCTTTAACTTTTATACCATTTTAATTACATTCATGTTTTAAGGTCAGTATTAGGTTGAGTGTCTAGCAATACTATAGATGCACACAGTCAAGGAAGAAGCAAGACAATAAACACAAATAGCCAAAGATCAAGCAAGACATTAAACCCAATTACAGGAATACTCCTGTCATCACAGTTTCCAAGGGTCTATCAAGATGACCAAAGTATCAGAGCCTACTTCCCTGTCCTAGCCCAAAGTCATTTTCATGTCTGAAGCCTACTACTTTGTTCTATCTCAAAATTGAGATTCTTGCCTGAAATTACTTCTTTGTTCTAGCCTAATATTTAGATTCTTGTCTGAAATTACTTTTTTGCTCTAGCTAAAGTTTAAGATTCCTACCTAAAATTACTTCTTTTTTCTAGTCTAATGTCTGATTCCTGTCTGAAGCCTAATTCCTTGTCCTTGGCCAATGTCGTACTCCTGCCAAGCAGCCCATTTCCTTGTCCTTGGCCCAAAGATGTCTTCCTAACCCATCATGGAATGTGCATTATCCACAACACTGCACTTTTTTCATAGGTTGGTAAGGCTCTGTGCAGAATCTTACCCATGTTT
>NW_021620846.1:0-1337 GCF_004785775.1 Grammomys surdaster | reverse complement strand
CACATCCATATCAGCATACAGATACACACACACACACACACACACACACACACACACACACACCACAGATCTTTTAACAAGTGGAAAGAAGTATGAACCATGCACAGGCTTTGGTTGGAGCTTGCTGCCCAGCCAGCCTAGCTAAATTTGTGAGCTCCAAGCAGAGAGGCTTTGTTTCAAAAACTAAGGTGACTTCTGGCCAGCTTTAATAGTGCCACAGAAGCCACTGGGGGTGGAATACGGGAATTAATGATGTTATCCAAGTGCTGGACCCTGCACACCACAATCCTGACCTGTCCTGCAGGGTCAACCCACTGGTGCACCTGGGACAGTGCTGTCATGGGGCTGACCTGCTGCTTTGGGGTCAGATCACTAACTACTCTGACGCATCTCCTATGGAGAGAATCAGCTATGCTGGGCTAAAAGTCAAGGGCTTTTTTAGCCATCTATCTTTCCATCTAGAATATTCTTCTCCCAGATAGCCACATGGTTTATTCCTAAGTCTTTGCACTAATATTAGCTTTTACATGTAAGGCCTCTTTCTTCTGACAAGACTTTCCTTCTGCAATTTTTATATCCTCTGTGTTTTATTTGTCTTTATCTATTGTATTATTGACTATATGATTGACTTCATTTGCTTTGTTGTTGTTGCTGTTGTTTTGGATACAGGATCTTACTATGTAGTCCTGACTGTCCTCAAACATTCCATCCTCCTGCCTCAGCCTCCTCAGTGCTGGGATCAGAAGTGTACTACCAAGTGAGTTACTCCCATATTAAAGACTTCTTTTAGACATGTACTCCTTCTTTGTGGGGGAGTTCCGTTCTACATTATTTCTGAAATAACTCAATTTTTCATGTAAATATAAACTACTTTTTATGCTGCCAATTACCCTCCCACATACATGCTCAGTGCACAAAGACCTTTTAAAATGACATATACATTGTCATAAAGTAAATTACACAGTGGAAATTGTCCTACCTTTTTCCACATGGGTTTTGATCCCAGCTCTCCTTTCTCTGGCTCTCTGGGCCATTTCTCTAAGTTTCTCTTCATGTTTCTCTCGTTTTCTTTTTGAGCCATCTTTCTCTCTAGTTGGGCTCGCATTTCCACCGCTTCCCGAGCCTGTTTAGTAAAGGGAGACCTTAAGTGGAACTCACAGTGTGATACATATTTACAGCCATCTTCAAACTCCTTACTAAACCTGCCTGTAAAGGCATCTGCACACACACACAACAAAGTTTCTTGCTGCTGAAAAGGCTACATACACCACTTTGGAAGGCTGGACTTTTGTCTCTAGGGAATGTTTAAATGGTGCAAACACAGCAAGCCCAGGTGA
>NW_021620845.1:0-8438 GCF_004785775.1 Grammomys surdaster | reverse complement strand
ACTGATACTGGACAGGATAGGTGTTGAATCTGTGTAATTCCAGGCATCACTGGATTCTCCAGATGACAGGAATCACAGGAAGTTTGAAGAGGTTTTATCATACAATAATATATGTAAACCAGAGAGACTGTTCAACTCTTGCCTCAATATTGCATGTGAGATTGCCCTTACTTAGACTAGACAATGGAAGATATAAAGTCCCATGATTCAACTCAAAGTCTGTATGCCATGGGACTGTTCTGACTTTGTCAACTTTTACTATGTAAGTTCTGATGAAATCCATTATCATGATTGTCAATTGTGTCTTACATGTGGCTGTTGACACATGGTCTGGCCCAAGCTACTCAGGAGAAATTGTCTCTGGAGGGTTTGCCATGGATATGAATGAAATCATGACACCCGAGGGTGGAGAGCATGATCTTCACAACATGTTTTCAAAAATGTTTTAATCAAAAGCTTCCAGACCACAGATGCAGAGCTCAAGGCCACAATTTTCCAGATGTATCCAGGGACTATGACACAGGATGAGTGGAAAGGAACTGTAGAATATAATGAAGTGGATTCTCAGACAGCAATAGCCTTAACACAGACACATAGGTGTAAAAGTGTGTGTGATGTTTGTCTGCAAAAGAAACAGATTTCATAAGTGCTCCATCTTAGATCCTAGCAGACATGAAGAAGCTGTATGCTTTCACTGTTTCCTTCTTGCTCCTGATGTTTTATCTCATCTTGTACAGTTTGACTGATCCCAGTTGTTTTTGGAGGATACGGAATACTGAAGATAATGAAGGAGATTTTCGAAGTGACTGTGGTTTGGTTCTTTTCATCTATGAAGAACCTATAGAAGAAAATTTTTATAATCATCTCATTGATTATAGGTAAGTCATTTTTTCCTGCTTCAATGTCAGTAATTAAAAATATGTAGTTGCATATACAAACTGTGGAATTCTGTCCTGTTCTTCCCATTTTAACATTAGGAATAAGTGAAAATTATATAACACATCAATCCCTATTTTAATATTTTCAGTGTGTCACCACTTAGTGTGCTTTCAATATTTTGGGTTTGAATTCACATTCCTAATTGTAACAGATGTACTGGGAGACTGTGGGACAGATGAAACACACTTTACATGGAAAGAAGACCTCAGTGCTCAGACATCACTTAAAGGATGGTAAAGGATTAGGAAGACTGAAGTGTTAAGAGAAATCTGATACCTTTTAAAGTAAATTGGCATATTAACATTTACACTAAAAGGTAACATCAAATTGATGTGCAAATGAGCCTAGAGAATAATTATCTGGTTATTTGGTATACTGTATTAATTTATATATTTTGGTATGGATACATAAATTTAAATGAAATGTATCTTTAAATAATTATCATGTTTGATAAACATTAGCAATTGGAACTATTAAAAACATTTTCTACAAAATCATGGAAATATCATTACTAAAAAATTTTCTCATTGCTTATAATATTAGAATTTAAAAAATTTTAATTATTTTATTTATTTTCATTCCAAATATGGCCTCCCTCCCTTGGTTCCCCATCCCAGAGTTCTTTACCGTGTCTCCCCTCTTTTTGGCCTCTGAGAGGATGCTTTCCCAACCCCCTACCATTTTATCACCACCCCATCCCCACGTCTCCAGAAAACTCCATACTTCCTATACCCTACCCACACCCCCAGCAACTGTTTTTCCTGGGACATCATGTTTCTACAGGATTAGTATCATGATATCCCACTGTGGACAAAAAAGCAAGTCCTCTGCTACATATTTGCAAGGAGCCATCAAACAACCCATGTATGTTCTGTTGTACTAAGACTGGACATCAATAATAATGAAATTAACATTTTTGTACTGTTTGACTTAAACAAGTTTTTCCTGCTATCATGTTTTAAACTTTTTCTTTCTAATTACATAAATTCTCTCACAGAAACACAGATAATCATTTTCAAGTAAAATTATTATTACACACTTTATATAGACATATATCATGTCAGGTGGTATTGTATATTGGCTTTTTCATGTATTTCTTAATGATTCTTTCTTTATTATTATATGTTCTTTTACTATGTTAGTTTCCAAAGATTATTTTGTATGTTTTGAAACATAATTTTGAATGAAGGTATTAGAACTAGGATCCTGTGTTATGGATATTATTCAGTATGTGTTAATAACAATTTTATGGTACCAAAGGTTATGAATCAAAAAGTTGAATGAAATACCATTGTATCATTTGATTCTTAAAACACTCAATATTGAGATATTGAATACATAAAACAAATTTCACATAATAGAAAAATTTAAGGGTTTATTGATTTCATATACTGTTCAAGGCATTTTTAAAATTTTTTCTGTGGTATTGGAGCATCAAGAGTATTGTTTATCAGCCTTTTCCTCTAGGACTGTAATCCATTTCATGCACGGCTTTCAGAGAAAAAAACACATTCTTTATGGATTTTCAGAAATATAAAAATTATCATATAAGAGTGACATATGTTTATGATCTGAAATTGTATTTAATTCTAAAAATCTCTAATTTCCCAAGCTTATTTCAGGAAATCTAGCATTAACGCCATAATTTAGCATTTCATGTAGTACAATATTTACTGCGATTGAATAGAAAATTGGATGTGTCAAATAATGTTGGTTTGTATATGCTTGATCCAGAGAATGGCACTATTAGGAGTTATGACCTTGTTGGAGTAGGTGTGGCCAGTTCGAGGAAGTGTGTCACTGGGGGGCGGGGAAAATGAGACCCTTTTCCTAGAGAGACAGTCTTCTCCTAGTGGCCTTCAGATGAAGATAGAGGACTCTGAGTTTCTGCACCACTCATACCTGGATGCTGGATGCTGGATGCTCTCACCTTGATGGTAATGCTCTGAAACTCTGAACCTGTTAGCCAGCTCCAAACAAAAATTGTCTTTATACTTGTTTCCTGGGTCACAGTGCCTGTTTTCAGCAGTGAAACTCTAATGAAGACAGAAATTAGTACCAGGGACTGGAGTATTGCCATGTTATGCCTGGCTATGCTTTTGTTTAGAAGAGTGTCGATTTGGAAGGCAGTGGAATGCTTTAAGTGGGGCTTAATGGGCTATTCTAATAAGAATATAGAATACTTAGTTGTTGTGAATGATTTGAACTGTACAGACTTGGCCTAAAATATTTCAGCAGATAAGAATTTCAGACTGTGGACTAGAGACCAACGGGTGGGTGCTTTGGTCCTTCATGGAAGGAGTACAAAATACGCAGGGGAGCAAATAAGGAGACAAAGTGTGGAGCAGAGACTGGAGGAGGGGCAGTCTGGAGGCTGCCAGACCCAAGAATCTTGCCCATGTGCAGTCACCATATGCAGGCATGGTTTAGGATGTCAGGAAGTGCATGCTCACTGAAGCCTGATATACCTGTCTCCTGAGAGTCTCTGCCAGAGGCGGATGCTCACAGCTAATCATTGAACTGATCATAGTGTCCGCAATCGAAGCTGTAGAGAGAAGACTGAAGGAGCTGAAGGGCTTGCAGCCCCATTGGAAGAGTGACAATACCAACCCACCAGAGCTCCCAGTGTCTAAATAACCAGCCTGGGAACATTCTTGGAGGGACCCATGTGTCCAGCTGTATGTTTAGTGGAGGATGGCCTTTTCAGGCATTGGTAGAAGAGGAAGTCCTTGGTCCCATGAAGGCTGGATGCCCCAGTGTGGGGCAATTCGAGGTTGAGGAGGGAGAAGTTGGTGGATGGGGAGGGCCACATCCTCATAGAAGTTTCAGGAGTGGGGATGAAATAAGGGGAGTGAGGGGGAATGGAAAAAGGGGATAACATCTAAAATGTAAATAAATAAAATATCCACTAAGAAAAAACAAAACAAAAAATAAATTAGGAGCAAAGAGTTTTATAATTAAGCCTTATGTGATGACTTGATTAGAATAATTTCCTAAGGAATTGGTATGTTTGCTGTGATTAATAGTTTGTCATTCAAACTAACTTAAAAAAACATAAATGATAAAGACACACATTTTCTAAAGCTTATGTTTATTTAATATATGCAAACTGTATGTACGTGAATGACCCACTACCACTCTTTGTTTCCACAACTTCCAGACATTCAGACTGCCCACTCATTCTCACATACATGGCTTCATTTTTAAAAATTATTTTTCCAAATGTGTTCGTACACACACACACACACACACACACACACACACACACACACACACACACTGTGTTACTATTTATTTGGTAAGCATTTTTAATTACCTATGAGGCAAAAATACCTATTGTATTTTACTACATGGGATAACTTTAATATATCTGTCTTCCCTGGAAGCCATTAAAAATTAGAGGACATTCTCAATTTCACATTGCCTTAATTGATATAAGTATATAATCATCTAATGATGCATCTCCTTTAGGTGGCTTCCTTGCTAAAGACCATGGTATTCACTAACCCTGTTGGAGAACTTGTGAACATGAATCACAGGGAAAATCAGTGTGCAGAGTGTGACATTTTCTACATTTGGAATTTTCCACAAGGCCTTGGAATAAAAGTAAAAATAGGAAGCTATTTTCCTTGTCTCCCACAGAGTCAACAACTTCACATATCTGAAGACTTGGAGTGGGCCACAGGAGGAACATCGGTGTGTGTACCACAGTTTTCATTGTTTGAATATATCTAAATTTTAAAATATGAGGCACCAAAGCTGTATCTGTGTGGTTAAGACCAATTGCTGCTCTTGAAAAAGGTCCTTCCTCAGTTACCAACAACAAAATTAGATAACTCACAACTTTATATAAATCTAGATCATAAGGATCAAAGGCCTTTGATTCCTTGTTCAAATGTACCCACATTCCTACTCATCCCAGAATACAGGAACACATTTCTAAAATTTAAAGATATTTATGTACATATAAATATCTTTATATATATATATCATATGCATGTATATATATGTACACACACAGATATATATACATATAAACATATATGTATATATATATAACTTAATTTTATTACTATATATACAAGCTTTTTTCAGAATTACTAATGAAATAATTTATTGTTCTATTTTATTAATACTGATACTCCACGAGCACCCCTACCCTATCTGCCTCCCCTTTGTCTCTAAGAGCGTGCTTCCCCACCGTCCACTCAGCTCTCCCCCCCAACTCTCTAGCAACAACTTTCGCTGGGGCATCAGGCCTCCACAGAACCAAATCCATCTTCTCCCATCGAGGTCAGACACGTCAGTCCTCTGCTATGTCCGTAGTGGGGGCCATGGACCAGCCCATGTATGTTCCTCTGTTGGTAGTTCAGTCTTTGGGAGCTCTGAGAGGCCCAATTAGTTGATACTAATCAACTAATTGTAGTCAGCCACTCCATTTTTTTGTCCCTGTTATTCCTTTAGACAGGAAAAATTCTGGGTCAAAAATTTTGAGATGGGTGTGTGGTCCCATCCCTCAACTAGGGGTGAGGCATGTCTACTGGAGGTAATCTCTCAGGTTCCATCTCCACACTGTTGGGTATTTTCACTACTGTCATCCTCATCGAATCCTGGGAGCCTTTCACAACCCTGGTGCCTGGGACTTCCTTGAGGTTCCCTCCACCTCCACACCCCACTGCTACATATTTCCACTCATTCTCCTGGCCTTCTGGGCTCATTCCTCTTTCCCCTCATATTTGATCCTGCCCCCATTTTATCTCCCCCTACCCTATCCCACCCAGGTTCCTCTCTCCATCTGCCTTCCATGATTATTTTGTTCCCTTTCCTAAGTGGGATTGAAGCATCCACACTTGGGCCTTCCTTCTTGTTATGCTTCACATGCTCTGTGAGTTGAATGATGCCTATTCTGAACTTTTGGATAAAATCTACTTAACAATGCCATATATGTCATTTTAGTTCTGGGTTGTATTACTAGGGATGAAATTTTCTAGTTCCATCTATTTGCTTGCAAAATTTATGAAGTCATTATTTTTAATAGCTGAGTAGTATTTCTGTGCAAATGGTCCATCCTCAGTTACCAGCATGAAAATTTGCTAACTCACAACTTCCTATTAATCAGGGTCATAGGGGTTTAAGGTATCTGGATTTCATGCTCCAATCTACCTACAAGTCTATTCACCCCACAGTACAGAAACACATTTATGAAATTTAAAATATGTGTATATTTATAATAAAATTTTGTAACTACACATAAAACATAAAATTCTGTGATACTCTTTGAACATCACTATAGACAAATAAAGTATAGCAAATAGTCATTATTTCGACATTCCTGGCTTTGTCTTCAACTTAGAAAATCTTTAATTCTATGAGAGTCTTATAACATCATTTATTCCTATTCATCAAAGAACTTTTTCTTGATCTACCCTACCTTATCTGCTCACATAACTCAGTATCCTTCTTATTTTATATATAAATCATTTGAGAGAAATTGATGCCACATAAATGTTGTGTTTCCATTTAATCACTTTAGGAAGGAAAACTTTAAAATCTGTACAACACGATTGTTACACATTTAATATTACATGATGCAGTAAATATTGTGTTACATTCAAGGCATTGGAGGCTTATACAAAATAATAAAGTGCCTAAAATTTAACATTTATATGTGATTTAACAGAGGAATAAATATAGTAATATCTGTTAAATATATAAATAAATATATATATCAAAAATTATGTAACTACATATAAATAAAAAAAATTTTGTAACAAATGTATATAAATATATACATATGCAAATATATACACATATACACTTGATGAATACATAAATATTCATATATATCCACAGGTTCCCACCTCCATGTGTAGTGTGACATGCACTGCTGGATTCAGGAAAATTTATCAGAAACAAACAGCAGACTGCTGCTTTGATTGTGCCCATTGCCCCGAAAACGAAGTTTCCAATGAGACAGGTACATGCTTCCATGCAGAAAAAAATTGCTGAATTCCACTATCTTCTCTTTCCAAAGTAGAAATGTAAAGTGGCTAAGATGGAAATGAAAGACCTAAAATCTGTGAGTTTCAGAATTTAATCTGTTAAATGATAACATATTGGGACCCTGCCAATAACCTGCAATATCTTCTACAAACTCATTTTTCTCACAATATGATGGTTGGTGATTTTATATTTTGCTGAAAACTTTTAGGAGGAAAAACATTTTTAACCATTTAACTTTTATATCATTCCGCTCACATTGGCACTTCTGTTTGAGACTAGGTGCTACCACTCCCACTGAGTCCAGACAAGGCCACCCAGATAGAACTACATATTCCACAAACAGGCATCCGCTTTTGAGATAGCCCCCTGCTCCAGGTGTTCAGGGCCCACATGAAGACCGAGCTGAGTATCTACTACATAGGTGCAGGGAGGCCTAGGTCCAGCTCCTGTATGTTCTTTGCTTGGAGGTTCTGTCTCCAAGAGCCCTAAGGGTGCAGTTTATTTGACTCTATTGACCTTCCTGTGGAGATCCTGTCCCTTTAGGGGCTGAAATCCTTGATGTTGTTCTTCTATAATAGTTACAAAGCACCTTGCAAGGTTTGACTATTGGAGTCTGCATCAGTTTCACTAAGCTGCTGTGTAGAGCCTCTAAGATGATAGCCATGCTAGACTCCTGTCTGCAAGTATAACAGAGTACCATTAATAGTCTCAGGGAATGGTGTTTGCCAATGGGATCCATCTCAAGATGGGCCTGTTATTGGGTGGCCTTTTCATCAGTCTCTGCTCCATCCCAAATCCCTGAATTTCTTATAAACATCTCTAATTGGATCCTGTATCCATGCTGTTGTCTTGACGTCTTTCAATTGTCTCTGACCAAGGTATATAGAGAAATCAACACTTTTCTCATATGTTTCTTTTGACTAGGTGTTTTGTTAAAGCAATAGAAATTAAGACATTAGGAAAATGGACACATAAGTTTGCTCTCCCACCAGCTGTGTGTTTAACTAATAAGTAATGTTTCTCTTCCATTCCCTAAGATGGTATTTTGTTTCACCACCAAGCATAGGATAGTACAGAGCAGCCTTAAGTTACTGGTCCCTACAGCAATAAGGAAAGAAATAAATGCTCAACAAGAAAATATTTTTGGAGTATCCTCTGAGTAATCCAAGTACTCAATTATTAAGTACATAATTATGACATCTTCTGAAGGTTTGTTTTTCACCAGCAGATATGGAGGAGTGTGTAAGATGTCCAGATGATAAATATGCCAACTTACAGCAAACCCACTGCCTGCAAAGAGCTATATCATTTCTGGCTTATGAAGATCCATTGGGGATGGCTCTAGGCTGCATGGCCTTGTGCTTCTCTGCCTTCACGGTTCTAGTACTCCTCACTTTTGTGAAGTAAAAGGATATTCCCATTGTGAAGGCCAATAACCGGATTCTCAGCTACATCCTCCTCATTTTTCTCATCTTGTGCTTTCTCTGCTCATTGCT
>NW_021620844.1:0-1819 GCF_004785775.1 Grammomys surdaster | reverse complement strand
CTATAACTGATAAAGTGAAAAGTGCATTTTAAGTCCTTCAATCATTTAAATCTGCCCCTTTAAATCTGCCTGGCCCAGCCTTCCCCTTGATGCTGGGTTTGGAGCAAACATTGATTTGTGCTGGTATGGAATTGGAATTTTGATTTTTTTTTCCCTTCCCAACCATAAGAAGAAAAAAAAAATAAAAACACCCCCTCTTGATAGCCCCCTCCTCTCTCCTATCCAGCTCCCAGCTCCTCTTTGCTGTCTCCGTTCAAGGCAGATTTTTCCCACCTACACTTATTCTCATCCCCTCCACCCTGCCACTACCTCACCCCCCACACTAGCCTGCACCTTCAGCCGAGAAGAGGGGACTCTCTCATAGCTCCCCCACCTTCCTTCTCTGGGTTGTAGCAATCTCTCCGGAAAGGAAGGGGGCTTGACTTGTCCGTGTGAAGTGTGAGTGGAGAGACCCTGCCATGGAAACTGCGCCCGGGAGGCAGCCTGAGCCCCAGCTCACATGCCACTCAGGATGAGGGTCCGGCCCTGCCTGCCCGCTTTGGGGCCCCTCCGTCCAGCCACGGTCTAACTGCCCCCGCCCCCAGGCCTCGCCCGAGCCCCAGGCCCCCAGCCTGCTCTCCAGCCCCAGGATGCGCTGAGCTGCCGGGGGGCTGAGGCCGCGCCAACTACATGCATGTCCCCCGGGGGCAAGTTCGACTTTGACGACTGGGGCTGCTACATGGGGGTGGAGGGGGTGGGAGGCGGGGCGGCACATGGCTACAGCGTGTGCACCGGGCTGGCGCCCAGGGAGAGTACAGAGGCTGCTGGGCTCACGGCTTCGAGTTGCTGGGTGTCTTCACGGGGCCCGGCGGACACAGTTACCGGGGCCACTGGCAGCAGGGCAAGCGCGAAGGGCTGGGCGTGGAGCGCAAGAGCCGCTGGACCTCCCGCAGCGAGTGGCTGGGCGGGCTGAAGGAGCTCAGCGGCGTGTGGGAGAGCGTGTCCGGCCTGCGCTACGCCGGGCTCTGGAAGGACGGCTTCCAGGACGGCTACAGCACGGAGACCTACACCGATGGAGGCACTTACCAAGGCCAGTGGCAAGCCGGAAAACGCCACGGCTCCGGGGTGCGCCAGAGTGTACCCTACCACCAGGCGGCGCTTCTGCGCTCACCCCGTCGTACCTCCCTGGACTCAGGCCACAGCGACCCCCCCCCCGACGCCGCCTCCACCCCTACCCCTACCAGGAGATGAAGGAGGCAGCCCAGCCTCCGGCTCCCGAGGGGGCTTCGTGCTGGCGGGGCCAGGGGACGCCGAAGGGGCGTCTTCCCGTAAGCGCACCCTAGCAGCAGGTGGATTCTTCCGCCGGCCGGCCATTCACTGCTGCTCAGTGGGCTCCGGGCTGGTGGGCACCGCAGCTCCCTGGGCAGCAAGAGGGGATCTCTACGCAGGGAGGTGAGCAGCGAAGTGGGCAGTACAGGACCCCCGGGCTCCGAGGCCAGCTGGCCCCCTATCCCAGCGCCACCTGCCCTCATCAAGGGCTCAGCCACTGAGGTGTATGCTGGTGAGTGGCGTGCAGACCGGTGCAGTGGCTAAGGAGTGAGCCAGAGATCCAAAGGGCTGCTCTACGAAGGCGAGTGGCTGGGCGAAGGCGAGTGGCTGGGCAACCGACGACACGGATATGGGCGCACCACCCTGCAGGATGGCTCTCGTGAGGAGGGCAAGTACAAGCGCAACCGGCTGGTGCACGGGGGACGTGTCCGCAGCCTCCTGCCTCTGGCCCTTAGACGGGGCAAAGTCAAGGAGAAAGTGGACAGGGCTGTCGAAGGTGCCCGTCGAGCTG
>NW_021620843.1:0-7694 GCF_004785775.1 Grammomys surdaster | reverse complement strand
TTCTGAGTTTCTTACTGCCCAACAGACAAATTTACAAACACTTGGACTTAAATGGCACCTTCTTTAACATTCCCTTAGACAAGAACAGCCAGCGACTTTTCTCCTTCATGTGCAAGACCTGGAATACAGGTTGAGTAGACAGCTAAGCTGGACAAGATGGCCGCAAGGATTTAGGAACTTACCCATGCCCTCTGGCCTATAGGTATCTCAATAATATGGAGACCTCTTGAGGCTCTGCAGCCTCGAGTCATTCCCTCTACCTGTGCTATGTGACCTAAGGCCAGAAACCTTTCTTTGGGAGAGGCTGTGGATGGCTGATGCTAAGTGAAAGGAACCAGGGCCCAGGAGCAAGGCCATCCCTTTAGGGTCACTGAGGTTTCAAGGCCTGTGCTCCACCAGCTACCCAGCTGACTCTCACAGCCCACAACCCCACATAAACCTGGGTATTGGTTGTGTATAGGAGAGTTACTGTGTTGTTCTTTATTTGTTGTTGTTATTATTCTTTGTTTTATTTTGTTTTTTTGTTTTTGTTTTCCCTCCTCCTCCTCTTCCTCCTCCTCCTCCTCCTCCTCCTTCTTCTTAGTTAATTTTGCATCCAGTCATGGCATTGAAGCTGATTGTCAACTGTAGGAATTCCCTGGTAAAATTGTTGGGGTCACTTGTATATCCTATCATATCACCTTCAAGTAAGAATACATTAACTCCTTCCTTTCCAGTTTGTATACCCTTAATCTCCTTTAGTTTTCTTATTGTTCTTACAAGACTTCATGTATTATATTGAATCAAAATCATCATATAATGAGATTATCACTTGTATTCTTTTCATTTCAGATTGTTTGTATCATGTGTACAGTGATATATTTGTATGTTGAACCATCCCTACATCTCTGGGATGAAGTCAGCTTGATCATAGTGGATGATCTTTTTGATGGGCTCTTAGTTTTGTTTTATGAGTATTTTATTGAGTATTTTTGCAGCAATATCAAGGAGGAAAATTTGTCTATAATCGCCTATGTTGAATCTTTGTTGTTTTGGAGTATTGAGGTGATAATGGCCCCATAATGTCAATTTGGAAATGTTCCTTTTGTTTTTATTTTGTGGAATAATTTCAGAATTATTTTTGTTTTTTTAAATTTTTTTATTGGATACTTTATTTACATTTCAGAAGTACCCCCCCAACCCATGATCCCACTATCCCATCCCCCATCCTCCTGTTTCTATGAGGATATGCCCTCATCCACCCTCCCACTCTCACCTCCCCACCCAGATTTCCATCCAGCCTTCACTGGGCCAAGGATTCCTCACCCACCTATGCCTAACACTGTCATCCTCCCCTACATTTGCAGCTGGAGCCTTGAGCCTCTCCCTATGTGCTCCCAGGCTGGTGGTTTAGACCCTCGGGCCTCGGTTGGTTAGTATTGTTGCTCTCTTCATGGGATCGCAAACCCTTTCAGCTCCTTCTATCTTCTCTCTCACTCCTCCATTGGGAACCCCATGACCAACTCAATGGTGAGCTGTGAACTTCCGCCTCTGTATATTTTGGTCTCTGGCAGACCTCTAAGAAAGGTATATGAGGCTCCTGTAAGCATGCGCTTCCTGGCATTGACGTCTGGTGAATGCACAAGTGATAGATACCCAGGTAGAGCAGTCTCTGGACGGCCCCTCCTTCAGTTTCTGTCTGACACATGTCTCTATATTTGCTCCCGTGAATATTTTGTTACCCATTCTAAGAAGGGCCAAAGCACCCACACTTTGGTCTCCCTTGTTCATGAGCTTCATGTGGTCTGTGAGTTGTATCTTGGATATTGTGAGCTTTTGGGCTAATATCCAATTATCAATGAGTACATACCATGTGTGTTCTTTTGTGATTAGGTTACCTCACTCAGTATGATATCTTTTAGTTATAGCCATTAACCTAAGAATTTCTCAAATTTGTTGTTTTTAATAGCTGAGTAATATTCTATTGTGTAAATGTACCACATTTTGTGTATCCATTCCTCTGTTGAAGGACATCTGGGTTCTTTCCAGCTTCTGGCTATTATAAATAAGTCTGCTATGAACATAGTGGAGTATGTGCCCTTCTTATAGGTTGGAGCATCTTCTGCATATATACCCAGAAGTGGTATAGCTGGTTCCTCCGGTAATGCTATGTCCAATTTTCTGAGGAACCACCAAAATGATTTCCAGAGTGCTTTACCACCTTGCAATCCCACCAACAATGAAGGAGTGTTCCTCTTTCTGCACATCCTCATCAGCGTCTGTGATCATCTGAATTTTTTATTTTGGCGATTCTGACTGGTGTGAGGTAGAATCTCAGGGTTGTTTTGATTTGCATTTCCCTGATGACTAAGGATATTGAACAAATCTTTAGGTGCTTCTCGGCCATTCGCGTTTCCTCAGTTGAGAATTCTTTGTTTAGCTCTGGACCCCATGTTTTAATAGGGTTATTAGGTTCTCTGGAGTATAATTTCTTGAGTTCTTTGTATATATTTTGGATATTAGCTCACTATCAGATGTAGGATTGGTAAAGATCTTTTTCCAATCTGTTGGTTGTCATTTTGTCCTATTGACAGTGTCCTTTGCCTTACAGAAGCTATGCAATTTTATCAGGTCCCATTTGTCAACTCTTGATCTTTGAGCATAAGCCACTGGTGTTGTGTTCTGGACCTTTTCCCCTGTGCCTAGGTGTTGGAGGGTCTTCCCCACCTTCTCTTCTATTAGTTTCTGTCTTTCTAGTTTTATATGCAGGTCCTTTATCCACTTGGACTTAACCTTTGTAAAAGGAGATACGAATGGATCGATTTGTCTTCTTCTACAAGCTGTCCTCTAGTTGAACCAGCACCGTTTATTGAAAATGCTGTTTTTTTCCCACTGGACGGTTTTAAGTCCTTTGTCAAAGGTCAAGTGACCATAGGTGTATGTGTTCATTTCTGGGTCTCCAATTCTATTCCATTGATCTTCCTGCCTGTCTCTGTACCAATATCATGCAATTTTTTATCACTATTGCTCTGTAGTACAGCTTGAGGTCAGGGATGGTGATTCCTCCAGAAGTTCTTTTATTTTTGAGAATAGTTCTCGCTATTCTGGTTTTTTTGTTATTCCAGATGAACTTGAGAATTACTCTTTCTACCTCTATGAAGAAGTGATTTGTAGTTTTGATGGGGATTGCATTGAATCTGTTGATTGCTTTTGCCAAGATGGCCATTTTTACTATATTAATCCTGCCAATCCACGAGCATTTCCATTTTCTGAGATCTTCAATTCCTTTCTTCAGAGACTTGAAGTTCTTGTCATATAGATCCTTCACTTGCTTAGTTAGATTCACACCAAGATATCTTATATTATTTGTGACTATTGTCAAGGGTGTCATTTCTCTAATTGCTTTCTCACCCTGTTTATCCTTCATGTAGAGAAAGGCCACTGGCTTGTTTGAGTGGATTTTATATCCAGCCACTTTGCTGAAGTTGTTTATCAGGTTTAGGAGTTCTCTGGTGGAAGTTTTAAGGGTCACTTAAGTATACTATCATATCATCTGCAAATAGTGAAATTTTGACTTCTTCCTTTCCTATTTGTATCCCTTTGGCTTCCTTTTCTTGTCTAATTGCTCTGGCTAGGACTACCAATACTGTATTGAATAGGTAGGGAGAGAGTGGGCAGCCTTGTCTAGGACCTGATTTCAGTGTCCCACTTCAAGATTCTCTCCATTTAGTTTGATGTTGGCTGCTGGCTTACTGTGTATTGCTTTTTGCTATGTTTCGGTATGGTCCTTGAATTGCTGATCTTTCCAAGGCTTTTCCCATGAAGGGATGTTGAATTTTGTCAAATGCTTTCTCAGCATCTAGTTAGGTGATCATGTATATTTTTTCTTTGAGTTTGTTTATATAGTCGATGACATTGATGGATTTCCAAATATTGAACCATCCCTGCATTTCTGGGATAAAGCCTACTTGGTCATGATGGATGATTGTTTTGATGTGTTCTTGGATTCAGTTTGCCATAATTTTATTGAGTACTTTTGCATCAATATTCATTAGGGAGATTGGTCTGAAGTTCTCTTTCTTTGTTGAGTCTCTGAGGTTTAGGTATGAGTGTCATTGTGACTTCATAGAACGAATTGGGTAGTGTTCCAATTGTTTCTATTTTGTGAAATAGTTTGAAGAGAATTGATAATATATATTTCTTGAAGGTGTGATAGAATTTCTGCACTAAAACCATCTGGTCCTGGGCTTTTGTTGGTGGGGAGACTTTTAATGACTGCTGCTATTTCATTAGGGGTTTTGGGACTGTTTAGATGGTTTTTCTGCTCCTTATTTAACTTTCGTACCTTGTATCTGTCTAGAAAATTGTTGATTTCATTCAGATTTTCCAGTTTTATTGAGTATAGGCTTTTGTAGTAGGATCTGATGATTTTTTGAATTTCCTTAGTTTCTGTTGTTATGTTTCCCTTTTCAGTTCTAATTTTATTAATTTGTGTACTGTCTCTGTGCCCTCTGGTTAGTCTGGCTAAGGGTTTATCTATCTGGTTGATTTTCTCAAAGAACCAGCTCCTGGTTTTATTGACTCTTTGTTTAATTCTTTTTGTTTTTTCTTGGTTGATTTCAGCCCTGAGTTTGATTATTTCCTGCCATCTACTCCTCTTGGGTGTATTTGCCTCTTTTTGTTCTAGAGATTTCAGGTGTGCTGTAAAGTTGTTAGTGTATACTCTCTCCAGTTTCTTTTTATAGGCACTTAGAGCTATGAGTTTTCCTCTTAGCTTTGCTTTCATGGAGTCCCACAAGTTTTGGTATGATGTGTCCTCAATTTCATTAAATTCTAAAAAGACTTTAATTTCTTTCTTTATTTGTTCCTTGACCAAGTCATCATTGAGTAGAGCATTGTTGTGTGTCCACATGTATGTGGGCTTTCCATTGTTCTTATTACTTTTGAAGACCAGCCTTAGTTCATAGTGATCTGATAGGATGCAAGGGATTATGTCAATACTTTTTATCTGTTGAGGCCTGTTTTGTGACCAAGTATAAGGTCAATTTTGGATAAAGTACCATGCGGTGCTGAGAAAAAGGTATATTCTTTTGTTTTAGGGTGAAATGTTGCATAGATATCTGTTAAATCCATTTGGTTCAAAACTTCTGTTAATTTCATTGTGTCTCTGTTTAGTTTCTGTATCCATGATTTGTCCATTGCTGAGAGTGGAGTGTTGAAATCCCCCACTATTATTGTGTAAGGAACAATGTATGCATTGAACTTTAGTAAAGTATCTTTTATGTATGTGGATGTCCTTTCATTTGGAGCATAGATATCCAGAATTGGGAGTTCATCTTGGTAGATTTTTCCTTTAATGAGTATGAAGTGTCATTCCTTATTTTTTTTTATTACTTTTGGTTGAAAGCCGATTTTATTTGATATTAGAATGGCTACTCCAGCTTGTTTCTTCGGACTATTTGCTTGGAGGATTGTTTTCTATCCTTTTACTCTGAGGTAGTGTCTGTTTTTGTCACTGAGGTATGTTTCCTGTATGTAGCAAAATTCTGGATCCTTTTTAATGCATCCAGTCTGATAGCCTATGTATTTTTCTTGGGGAGTTGAGTCCATTGATGTTAAGAGATATTAAGGAAAAATGATTGTTGCTTCCTGTTATTTTCATTATTAGAGATGGAATTATGTTTGTGCAGCTATCTACTTTTATGGTTGTTGGAAGATTACTTTCTTGGTTACGGTTTCCCTCCTCCTTTTGTTGGGGTTTTGCATCAATTATCCTTTGAAGTGCTGGATTTGTGGGAAGATATTGTGTAAATTTGGTTTTGTCATGGAATATCTTGGTTTCTCCCTCTATGGTAATTGAGTGTTTTGCTGGGTATGGTAGTCAGGGCTGGCATTTGTGTTCTCTTAGGGTCTGTATGATGTCAGTCCAGGCTCTTCTGGCTTTTATAGTCTCTGATGTGAAGTCTGGTGTAATTCTTATAGGTCTACCTTTATATGTAACTTGACTGTTTTCCCTTACTGCTTTTAGTATTTTTTCTTCATTTTGTGCATTTGATGTTTTGATTGTTATGTGACAAGAGGAATTTCTTTTCTGATCTAGTCTATTTGGGGTTCTGTAGGCTTCTTGTGCATTCATGGACATCTCTTTCTTTAAGTAAGGGAAGTTTTCCTCTATAATTTTGTTGAAGATGTTTACTGGCCCTTTAAGTTGGGAATCTTCACTCTCATCTATACCTTTAATCCTTAGGTTTGGTCTTGTCATTGTGCCCTGGATTTCCTGCATGTTTTTGGTTAGCATTTTTTACTAGTCTTCTATAATAAAAACCTACTGGCCCTTTTTTTTTATTTGATTGATTGATTGGGAAATTTTTAATGACTGCTTCTATTTTCTGAGTGAATGTATATCTATTTAAATCTTTTACCTGATCTTGATTTAAGCGATATTTATTGGGCAATTCGTCAACTTATTTTAGAATTTCAATTTTGTGGATTGTAGGTTTTTTTAAGTATGATTTAATGCTTCTTTATATTTTCTTGATATCTGTTGTTATGTACTTCTTTTTGGTTCTAGTTTTGTTAATTTGAATATTTTCTCTATGTCTTTTACATAATTTACATAAGGGTTTGCCTGTCGATTATATATTTTCTGAAAATATATGTGGTAGTGATTTGAGGCCAGAGTTTATTTTCTTCTGTTTACTCCTTTAGGGTGTTTTTGCTTCTTTTTGTTCTAGAGCCTTCAGGTGTGTTTTTAAATTGCTAAGGTACGATCTCTCCCTTTTTTTTTAGATCTCTCCATTTTTAAACAAACATTTACTGCTACAAACTTTCCTGTAAGCACCGATTTCATTGTGTCTCACAAGTTTGGTCATGATGTTCATTCAGTTACATTGAATTTTTAGAAGTCTTTTATGTCTTTGTTCTGCCTAGACCCTATAGTAATTCAGTGGGGATTTAGTCAGATGTATTCTATTGCTTCTGTAGTGGTTGACATCCATTTTGATTCCACAGTGGTCCGGTAGGATATAAGGAGTTATTACAATTTTCTAATTTTGATTGAGATTGCTTTGTGATTTAGTATGTGGTCAATTTTTAAGACTATTCCCTGTGGTACTGAGAAGAAGATATATTTTTTATGTTTGAGTAAAATGTTCTATAGTTATTCATTAGGCCTATTTTATTCATAACTTCTATTATTCCCTTTATTTCTCAGTGTAATTTTGTCTAGATGACATGCCCAATGCTAATAGTAGAATATGGAAGTCTCTCACTATTAATGTATGTGTTTCAATGTGTGATTTAGGCTTTAGGAATGTTTCTTTTACAAATGTGAGAGCTCTGGCATTTCAAACATAGATATTAGGAAGTCAAATAACATCTTGTTTCACTTTTCTTTTATGAGTATAAAATGTCCTTCTCCATGTTTTTGATTACTTTTGGTTTGCTGTTTATTTTTTAGATACTAGAATACTTACATGAGCTTGCTTTCTGGGTCTATTTGCTTGGAAAGCTACCTTCTAACCCTTTACTCTGAAGTACTACTCATATTTGAAGTTGAGGTATGTTTTCTGTATGTAACAGAAGAATGGATCCTGTTTCTGTATCCATTCTGTTAGACTGTGTCTTTTAATTGGTGAATTGACTCCAATGATATTGAGAGATATTAATGATCAATGATTGCTAATTCCTGTTATTTCTTGGTGGCAGTGGTGGTG
>NW_021620842.1:6700423-6735116 GCF_004785775.1 Grammomys surdaster | reverse complement strand
AAAAAAAAAAAGAAAAAAAATTATAGAAACAGACTATAGACTTTGTACAGGGTTACTAATATCTGGAATGATAAGTCATCTGTCCAGTGTTTTTGTGTAACCTATGCTACGCACTACCTCATTTCACACATCAAATGCTGTACTTGTGATTAATAACCAGAGTTCACAAAATGCAAAATTAGTGATGTTGGCAAGTCAGATATACAAAGAATCTGAAAAATCAGTTATTTTAGATGACAAAACAAAAGTGTTTTCAGTAATATATATGGTTTCACTCATATATATAGTGTGACTCTGGTTTTACATTGACTTAATGTCATGGAATGGACATTAATAAGGAAGCCCAGCTACAATGTTCAGTCTCTTAAATTGAAAAACAAAACGGATCATACTGTATTGCTGTGGTTATCTACAGCATTGAACAGAGATGCCCTCAGTCACACAATAACTTTCATAGACTTTTCTTACTAGGAGGCTGTAAATGAACATACAAAAAAAGAAAAAAAGAAATAAAAGAAAAAGAAAAACCACCTTTAACTAAACCCTGAAACAAAACATCTCATTGAAAGAGCCCATAGATACAAACATCAAGTCCTTTTTACCCAAAGGCATCTTCTAGCAGTAGCAGAAATGAGGAGTACAGAGGTAGAGAGTTAGTGAGAGAAGAGTTGTCAGTTTTCATCTGTCTCCTCCGATAGGGGTAGAGGCCTTGCACATGAATGAACATGCTGTCTTATTGACTATGTTTCTACTTTGGGTGTCCTAGAGATGGAAGGTGTCAGTTTCTATCTCTTTGATACATCACTGTAGTATGTATGAGAGGCAATGGAGGTTCTTTTCATGTTTCTTTTCTTTCTCTTTTAATTATATTCAGTGGAGGAAGACAAATCTTATCTTCCCATAAGCAAGATGCTTTCATTCTGACTACTGGTTTGGGGCAAACTTCACTTCTGTCAGTTTTGAACCATCAAGGTTACATTGACTTTTTCTTTCTAATGTTTTTGGCTCTGTAAGACAGAATATCAGCACAATTTGAGAAATCTATACATGATGGCTCAGAAGCAGGCGGGGAGCTGCTTAAGAAGCCCTCTATAAAGCTCATATTTAGAAATATTGTTCCCCTTATCTGAGTGTACTTTCATAAAATGCACTTTTTAGACCAAATACCATATTTTTTTATGCTATGATTATCTTTGACAGTTTAAGGAATCTGAGGGACTCACTTTGGACAGAATTAAGACGGCCATGTAGTTTTTTCACAGAAGGAAGGAGCTACACTATCTTTTCTTGAACTTGAGCTATGGTTGGTGTTTCATTTATAATGAAGAGAGGTAAGTAGAGTTAGCAATTCTGGAGATGAGATGTAAAGACAGCGAAGAATTTTTGAAGTACATTAATTTTTTGTACATTATCTAACTCATCTCATTTCATTATTATGAAGTGAATTCTAAAATCTTAGAGACAAACATTTATTTTTAAAATGCATGTTACAAGACTTCCAGATGGTCTGGTCAATGGTCCCATCTGAGATGTGGGGTGTCCTCAGGAGACTCTGACCTATAAACAAAATATATTTAAGTCTTTTATTCTAGTGTATTGGCTAGTTTTATGTCAACTTGACACAAGCTAGTGTCGTCAGAGGAGGGAGCCTTGGAAGGAAAAGTGTCTCCATAAGATTTGGCTGTAGGCAAGACTGTAGGGCATTTTCTTAATTAGTGGTTGACTGAGTGAACAAGCCAGTCAGCACTACTGCTCCATTGCCTCTGTATCAGCTCCTATTGTTCTTACTTCCTTCAGTGATAGTCAATGATATGAAAGTGTAATCCAAATCAAACCTTTCTTGCCCAACTTGCTCTGGCCATGTTATTTTGTTACAGCAATAGAAACTGTGAAAAGAAGTATATAACAGGGTTGCAGTTTCTAACTATTTCACCTGCTAGTTATCAAAAGTAATTGTAAAAGAGTGGATGAAACAGGTATACACAAAATGGAACACACACTCTGATGGAGATTCTCATACTACCTCTTACTGCACTGAAATCTATATTCTATTCTAACCATACTTTATGGTTATGTACTCTAAACTTACTTCCTTTCCTACTTGGTTCAAGTAGGGGTTTATTTCATGACAGGAAAGATGTTGATACTAAAGCTTTTTGTGATTTACTCCTCCTTTTGCCCCTCCTTTGCTTTTGAGCTCTTTCTGTTCTAACAGCTTAAGCCCATTGAAATCCAGTGCTTCTGATCTTCTGTAGCACTGATCTTCTGAACCACAAAAATTGGCAGACTTATTATTTTGTTCTATATCATACACTTACTCATTATTATCTCAAATGCAACTAATGATATTTTTCAGACTTTATTACACTGTACCATTTTATACCTGGAAAGAACATTAGTAATTTCTAACCCAACTCTTTCATTTGTACAGAAGGGAGAAAATGACATTAAAAGATGAGTAGCTTCCCTAAAGTCAAACCAAATATTTCAAAGCAAGCTCTCCTTGGGCATAGCAAAATTGACAAATTAAAAGGTACTCAAGATAAATTCTGCTAAGAATGGGTGCATGCTCATTACCCTTTGACAATGAATACCTTACAATTCCTACTGCACAGTAACGTTTCTAATAGGTCTTGCAGAAAATCAAAAAAGCTATTCCAATTGTTTTAATTCCATTTTTTCCTAGAATTTTTAATTTAATGCTTTTTTCCCCAAAACCCCTAGTAATTTGCAAATGAACTAGTGTCCTTGGAGTATGCTTTAGTAATGGCATAGGATTGATTTTGCCAACTTGTTCCTCAAAATTTAAGGAGGGATATTTTGCTTGCCAACAAAAATTAGAAAAATAAGACTATAACATTCCTTCATTTTTACTTAATTTCAAAGATTTCTAACTACTTTTATTCTTGAAATTAACCATCTTTTCTTTTTGACACTACTCAAATAGTAATGGCTTATATTCAGAATATGATTTTGTACTTTATTTAGTTTCAATAAACAATAAAGCTTGTTTTCATATTGAAATCAAACCCAACTCCAATAGACATTAAGTATCATCTTCCCATGCAGACACAAAATATTCAAGAAAAATAGAAACTAATCCTAGGATAATATAAAATGATTGGATCTCTGGGAAGAATGAATTCCTGATATGCACATTGGAAACAGAAGCAAATTTGTTATATCCAGGAGGGAACATAGAACCAATGCAGTTGTCTTTTAACACAAGGACTACAAATTGTAAAAGTAACTCCCTTTCCCTTTTTCTTTCCTCTCCCTCTTCCTCCCCCTTCCTCTCTCCTCTTTCTTTATCAAAAAGTCTGCTCTTTTGAAGATCTATCTATCTAACTATCTATCTATCTATCATCTATCTATCATCTATCTATCTATCTATCTATCTATTTATTATGTATAACAGTTTTGTCTGCATATATATATATATATATATATATATATATATATATATATATACACATCTATGTTTTTTAACCATCTTTTCTACAGAAGAATATTACATTATTTTACATGGTCTATGTTTAAAATGTAGACACTCCAATTCCAAAGAAAAGAATTCATGTTCTTTCCCCCTCAGTTATAGTGATAGGAAAAGGCCAAACTCTTTTTTCAGGACGGAAAATTCAGCTCGGTGCTCTATGAGAGTGAAACTCAAGTGTAGAATCCTAAAACTCAGACACGTTAGAGAGATCATGTTAAATGTGGTTTTCCTGCAGACATGAAAATCAGAGTTGAACAGAAAGTGGACAATTTTAATGCCATAAAGGGAACTTTCCATATAGGATGGCCTCAAACTCTGCCTTTCAGGTTTCCACTACTTTTTTGTTTGATCAAATGTCCATCACATTGGCCATCTCTTCCCATCTGGAATGGACTGCTTTGGCCTTTCCTCCTCAGTTCTTCTCTTCTTTCCCCTTTCCTTCTACTTCTCATCTTTTCTTTCTTTCTTTTTTTTTGTCTCCACTTTTGTCACCTTAAGCACTCTTCCTTTATTCATCTTCTCCCTTGGGGCTTTCATTTCCTTTGGCCCTTGGGTGACACAAGCTGCATATTAAATATTGAGTAAATAACATTTTCCTGCTATTTAGAAAGTTACTAGGCAATTGAAAAGCAATGAGATATTTCAGGTACAAATGTATTGTGCTTCATTATCTCAGCATTTTTATAAAAACAATTGGCCTTTTATTCATAAAAAATGGTGATTCACACATGCCATCAGGATGTACCCATGTGTATAGTGGCTCACTTAGATATTCATAAATCTTAATCCAGCAGTATCTAATAGTGCCTCCCAGACTTTATAATAAACAGTGACTTTCTGAAAATTTTGTTAAAAATGAAAATATTATAATTTGTAAGCATTCTAACTCTGAAGAATCGTATTATGAAAAAACCCATTAATGCAAAAAAACCCACAGGCTGCACTTTGCAAAGTAAGATGTGCTCCAGGGTAGGTCTATATGGATCACCTAAAATCTTCATTTATGTGTCCTTTCCTCAAATTGGAAGAATTAAGAAACAGATAACACTTACATGATAAAAGAATAGATGAGATGTGAGTGAAAATAAAATAAAACCATTCAACCACCTCATGTCTCCCAATAAAGGAATATGAAGATTGGAGGTATTAAGTTACCTATTACCTAAAATGAGTTAATCTGGTAAGTTACAGATAGACTCTTAAAAATATATACTTCAAATGTATGAACAGAAATCTCTCATATATACAATCATGAAATGAGTAAGCACACAGGCATATGTATGTTAAATGTCAATTCTCGTGTTCCCCCCGCCCCAGGACAGATAATTTTTCCCTAACAGCATTCACTAGTTGCCTTTAGTTATTTTTCTTTTTTTTTTTATTGAAACTCAGGTTGGTATTTTATACAGTTTGTTTGCGTAGGCTTAGCTGTTCTGAAACTCTATCTGTAGACCGGGATGGCCTCAAATTCAGAGATCTACATTCCTAGGCCTCCAAAATACTGGGATAAAAGGGTAGGCATGGCAAACTACTAAAAAGAAAATAGTCTCAAGACAAGACAAAAGTCAGAGATATATCTGTTCCCACTGTTAGGAGTTTCTAAAAGTTAACAAGCTAACAGTCATAATATATACACAGAGAATTTAGGGAAGACTCATGTAAGCCCTGTGATTGTTGTTTTAGTGTCTGTGAGCCCACAGCTCTTTGAACGTAGAAAGGTTGACCAAGTGCCTACATGAAGCCTTTACCCATGTTCTACTCTCTTTGGAATGAGAAGGTACTTTGCAGACTACAGAAAGAGAAACTTGGACACCAACCTAGCTGTAAGACCTGTGGATCTCCTCACGCTAGTAGATGCCTATTGAGGTCCATGAAGGCAGTGGGAGACGAGAAGTCAAAAGGGATTCAGAAGTCCTGTGAGTACACACAATAAATAACAAAACCAGGACCAGCTATCAGTAAGCAGATCAATTTTACTTAGGGCGATTTAAGGCTTTTAAAGTGTTGAGGGACTGAGGTTAGAGATATTCACATGGACAAAGGTCATTGGCTGGGGGCTTAGGATTCCTGAAATGCCTCATTAGCATGGGTAAGCATATCAAGAATCACAGGATTTATTAGGAGAAAGGAAAATGATCCTGTAATCTAATCGAGGCTACATGGCATTCCTCAGGTAGAGGCATATGTGAGGATTTAGAATTCTCCAGACAAGATCAGAAAAGGAGAAGCTCCACCAATGAAGGGAGTCCTGAGACAGAGGTTATCAGGTCTTGGTGAAATTTGACCTTTATTAGCATCTATAATCTCTCCTGTATGAAAGATGTACTGAGACAATAGTAATTCAGAACTTGTGAGTATAACCTGAGAAGGAGCCCAGGCTCTACACTGACTGGATGGCCAGGAATTGGAAACTGAGTAGTCCACAGTCTTAGGATAGAACTAACCAGGATTCTCTCACCCTCATCAAAAAAAAAATCAATGAAATGATTCCTAATAATATTCTACAATGCACAAAATTAGGACCCTGTCCAGTTGTTATCAGAGAGGTTCCTCCTGCAGTGGGAGCTGGTACAGAGACTCACAGACAGATATTATGCAGAGAAAGTTCAAATTGGAGGTCTCCATTTGTCTCTGCTCTCAGAGATTAGAGAACCCCACAGAAGACAGGGGAGGAAAGTTTTTAGAAATCAAAGCAGATAGAGAACAACACAAAACATGGCCCACCAAATCAAGTGAATCTCTTAAACTGAGTTGTTTCGTTTTTATTTTTTGTTTACAGAAATAAAGTTAAGAATCTGTGTTTTACAGAATGTGTACCTGTCATGAAATTGCTTTATTATATTTAACCAGTTAATGTTACTGAATCTCTGATTCTGTTTTTGTGAATAACTGAACTGTGATTATTTAAATAGGACAGTTACTTTTATTTACTTTTTCAGAACATGTGTTCATCTTGGAATCCTGGACTTCATAAACACAAATATCAGACATTACAACCAAGCCCTTGGTAATGTCCTCTCTTTTTCCTCGCTCCTATTTGTGCTGTCATGAGTATTTTAAGGAGGTGGAGTGTGAGCTCCCTCATCATGCTTGCACTTTCTGTGGAGAAATTAAGTCATATCTCATAAGGCAAATCAATATTTGAGGAACAGAGGTACTCTGATTTCAATTCTCTAAAATGCTATGAATACACCTTCATCCTTAGCTACATTCACCTACAGGATGGAACGAGAACATGTCATTGTGAGCCATCATTCAGACAATTTTGCTGTGTCTAGAATCTTTTATTCTCATAAGATGAAGAGTGATCCCAAATCATATTGGTTTATGTTCCTTGTTGATCCTGGATATTGATAAGATTCATCTTAGAGATAGCTGGTAAAGCTTTGTGCTATATGAAAAATATGCAAATCACTAATACAACAAGAATTACAATAAAATGCATTTTCCATAAGAATTTCACTCTTGCGTTGTAATGAGATCATCATTATTAAGGATAATAACAATAAAAAATACATATGTAACAGTTATTCTGGCCAGAGCTTTATCCTGAAAAATATATTGACATTAGTATATATAGTTATCTGTCAAATCCATATGCCAAGTTCTTAGGTGACTAATGTTTTATACTAGAAGAGAATTCAAGAATATACATATAAATCAGTGGATTCCAGAGTAAGGAAAACAAATTTTATCTATTAGTCAGTAAATGCTTTGCATATAACCTTGCCTACTCTGTCTCAGTGAGACTTTATCACATATGCCTTGTTAGAATATATAAATAAATACATATTTGCATATTTTATAATGTGGTTGATGCTTTAATTTAGCTCAGCATAACTTTTGGTACTGCCAACAGATGCTTTGCCAGAATGATATTTAACAGCTTTTGAGAGTCAAGAAGTTCATTCCAGGTGTAGTAGATGGTTATCAAAGTGAAAGTAATCACTTCTTCCTCCATACATATATGCCAAGTGATTTGACAGTATTTTCCATCAAGAGATTGGGACTATTTTTACTTCATTTTTAATCTGAGTTCATAGGAGTGAAGTAAAAGCATTGATCTGAGCAAATTCAAGCCTAAACACCAAAAAATAAACCATACTGTTACTCTGTTAGTCTTTGTCTTTGTCATGTGAACAATCTGAATGTCTCTCCCCAGGTTAAATAATACAAAAGGCACAGCCAACTTGATGACATTTATTATCAGACACCTAAGTGAATCCTTAGACCTGCCCTCTCTTTTCAAGCAACAAGCTTATTACATATACATAAACAAACCAGCCAAAATGGTCAAGCTGTTAATGATCCATACAGCCACTCAAATAATTCATAGGCTTATGAACAATATTACATGGAAATTGGTCAGTGAAGGCTATTGGGGTTTTTTACAATGACTTATTATATAATGATAATAATAATATGTGATATATTATACACATAGAAAGCAACAATAAAAGTAATATATTATCTCTTATTTTCCATTCAGTTTGGTTATCATTCATTAATATTCTTGAAGTAAACTGTAAAGAAGTAACAATGTGCCTATCTAAATATGATTTTTCATAAGAGGCCATCTGTTTACTTTAAAATAAACTAGGAGGAAATAGAGATATACTATTGTCTTTAAGAAAAACATCTTTGTCATCTAGTATTTAAGGGAACACACACATTTGCTAAATTAATGAAATTTTAGCAGCTGCTCTTAGCAAAAGCCTGCTCAGCAACTCAATACAAGGTTCTCTTCACCTTTATATCTAGTTGCAACTTGGTCCATTTTCCTGCATCGCTCACAATTTCCCAGTGCCTATTTTTGTCCACTTAGACTTGGATCAATACACTTAACTCGTTTTTTTTTTTCTTAACTCTCTTCTACCTGACCTACTTTATTTCTGTCCCAGTTCTTAATTCAGAATATCTCTGTGATGGAGCTTATCACAATCCAGCCTCAGTTTATCTTTACACTAGGGTCTAATATGACAAATGACACATCGCATCTGTCAGGTACTTTCCTTGTATCATCTTTGAGGCATAAATATTTTAAATGAAAATAAGAAATAACTTTGCAGCTATGAAAGTGCTTTAAACATGTGTGTGCACTCATGCATCAATAGCAATCATAAACTGCACTCACATGCCATTTAATTTTTGTTGATCATCAGTAGGGTCATAAAAGTTCACCCCTCATACTGTCTCTGCATCACATTCCTTTGAATCTGTCGACTCTATTAGTCAGACTGCTTATTGTGGCTCTTCATCCTGTACTATGGTCCCCCTAAATCTACAGGCATTTTACCATGGATTATTAATTTGGTGGTTACATTAGAGAAACTGATCTCTTGTTAAAACCAGTTAGAAATTTTGCACATCAAAAGCTTCTGCTGCTGACATTTAAGCCAAGGACTCACCCTGCTTTCCAATGTTCTTTATTCTCCTACGCAGCAGGTAGCCGATGAGGAGTTCAGGTTGGAGTTTTGCAGGAAGCAATTCACCCACTCAAACCTGCCCTGCTTTATTCTCAACCTCTCCTACTCCAATGTCCCCTTTCTCCTCAATCCCAACTTCTTAGGTTCATAATTAGACTCTGCAACCTCTAAGCTACTTCTACAAAGTGATGAGCTACTAAAAATACAGCCCTGCAGGAATACATTCAACTTCTATTTCTGTTATTTTTTTAACACCAGTTTCAGATGAACAAAGCAGTTAAACAAAAGGAGAGAGAAAGTGCTGTGATTGCGAAGATGTAATGTCGACACATACTTTGTTCATTTTAATTACACGAAGTCATCATTTAGCAGGATACTGTGAAGGGAAGGCTGCCACAGACCTTCATTCTTTTGATATTTTCCATTTAAAGCTTCTTTCAATGACCCTGAGCACAAATACCTTCGTTGTAACCCTGAAAACCCCTGTATCTCTGTATAGCCCATGAAATGGGCTCTTTTAAAGTGTGGGAAAAGCTGGACATAATTGGACCGCTCTGCTAATGAGACCTACTTCCATCACTCCTCTGACTGTCTCATGGCATTTAAGATGAGCCTTTTAAAACTGGGTTACAGAAAGGATGGGACTAGAGGAGGGGTGTGAGGACTCTCAGCCTTAAGAAGTAGATATACAAAGGCAGAATAAATGAGAAGGAAAACAGTCTGGGTTTTTTTGTAAAAAATGTAAATTATGAATTTTGTTCTTCTGCACACACACATATTTGGTATTTAGAAGCTGCTATTTTAAACTCTGTCTGGGAACAATATGTCATTAGCTTAATTACTTTGGAGGTATTATATGCTGTTTAATTCATGTATATTGTGTCAGGTGTTATGGTGGGAAATGTGTTACTTTGCATAAGTTAGATAGACATAACTAGCATGATATAAGATTGCTTCTTATTATATAGATGAAATGTTGAACACTGTCTTGTCCTAATATTACATTATACAATAATACCAACTAGGTTTTGAACTCAGCATATGCAATGGTATACTGAGGTCTTTGATTACATGGTTCCTATTGAAGAATCAAGAAAATAAAATCAATTTATTGATCCCCTGTCACATGTTAAAACTCTTTTTTTTTTTTTTTATAAATAATTTATTTATTTTTGAACATGAAATGCTTTTTTATAGCATGTTTCACAAGGGGAGGGGGTAAGAGGGGCCAGATGGTGGAAAAGTACAAAATCTTCTTGCCCTGTGCCTTGAAACATGTCATGGTCTATACGGTACACTGCCTTGAATTATGATCTACCTGCTGTTCTTCAGAAGATATGGTACACTGCTTGAGTTATGGTCTCCCTGCTATTCTTAAGATGATATGGTACACTGCTTTGAGTCTATCTGCAGTTGCTAAGCAGGATCTTGCAGTTGCCAAGCTTCAGAGGACATTGTGCAGGTGGGGAAAGGTGGGGGGTGAGGGTAAGGGCGAGGGTCCTGGCTTCTGGCATCTCCCCCTTCTCTGTTTAGTTAGAGAAGGCATCTTATGATCAATCCCAACTATGTGAATTTTGAATTTGGATGTCTAATTATGGGGGGGTCTTAGACAAGTTCACAACCCCAAAACACTGATGTGAGACGAGTCACATCGATGGTCGAAGGTTTTAGGCTGTCGACGATGGGCAACGTCAAGGGACTCCGATGTGGGTGAAAGGAGGGTGAGGGCCCTGTCTTAGGCCATGTAGGCTGCACCCACTCCCAGCACCACACACTCCTTTTCGGCTGCATTGGGTGGGCCCCTGGGAAGTGGACCTACAATAATCCCGTCATTGGGCTAACTCACAGCCATCCTAGTCCCTTGTAAATGTTCAATTTACCAACCATTTGTCAGTTTGGGGTGTAATATTGTCATAAAGGAAGGCTCCCCAATGTTAGTGGCCATATCAAGGGCGGCCTTGGTTTAGGAAAAAGCCAATTTTTGTTGTGGTGATCAAGAGGCCAAGCTCTCTATCGAGAGAAACGGGGGCAAAGCCAGGCATACCAGGAACCCTTCTGGAGGGCGTGGAAGTCTAGCAGTCGACCGTAGGGGGGAGGCAGGGGAGCTGGCAGCTGTGTCAGTCTCCTGCAGAGTCACTTCTGGATCCTCTTCAATTTTCGGCTGATGGTAATGAACTTCAACTGTCTTCTTGATGGCAGCATCAACCTGGTTCCGTGGATGACAGGTCGCGGGTTTTGATCTCTGTCTCGCTTAATCTTGATGTCCTGCGCACATCCTCTCAATGAGGGTCCGTCCAGAGGGGCCCGTTCCTCGAGCCCCACGTCTGGGTGCCACTTGACCCGACTGGCAGGCCCTAGAATGTATATAGTTCTTAGTGCATATAATTCGATGTTCTTGAGAGCAAAGAGGCTTAAGCCATGATCTTGTCCTTTGAACTACTAAAAGGTCTGGAATTGGAGAAACATACTTTCAAAAATATCTAATATATAGTAAAATATAATCATTAACTTTATGATACTTAAATTTTACAAAAGTAAAGAGATTGAGGTGCTTGGCCACTATCAATTAAAGTAAGCTTTAGGGCTGTCCTATAAAATCAGAGACTGTCATTCTTCTTTATTGTTATCTCCCTGATAAAGACGGTTGTCACTGGTATAGGATTGGTTCACAAAGAATATTATTTTAGTACAGAAAGGATTAAATGAAAGGGCAAATACATAGTTGCTTTAATGAATTAGCACATAAGTAGAATTTTCAAGAGTAAAATTTATGCCTAGATATTTTTTCCCAGTAGACAAGAGAAAGAACACATTTATAAACTCAAGGAAGTAAAAACATCATGGCTAATTTAGAAATAGAAAGTAATCAAAGATTGTAAATGCTTGCTAGGAAAATAAACTATTAAGCTATAAGCTATACAATATTAATTTGAAGCTACTGGATATTTTAAGCAGATACTAGAAATGATCAAATAGACATTTTAAAAAGAATGCCATAGCAACAGAGAATAAATTAAAGGGAGACTTAAGATATGGTAGACAAAAAATTAATTTTTATTTATGAAAATGTACTTGAATTACATTTTACTGAAGTAATATGGAAGGAAGAAAAGTGTAAAAGACAGTAAGTACTGTGGATGACTCACACTTCAATGTATAAAATGTATAATGTAGAAAAGCCTACTTCATTTTCTAATGTTCAAATGGGTTTAGCAAAAAATTTCTAATGTAACGAAAGCAGTTTGCAGGATCAGACTAGTATTTCCACAAGTGTAGCTCTGTCACTCTGTGCCTCTCTGCCACTGACCACACCAATTCACTTCATCCTGTATCACCTTATCTGTAAAATATGTACACTGATTTCAATATGACACAGTCATAAGCATAAAAGGGAAATAGTAGCTGTGATATGATTTGATAAATACTGAAGTGATGACTTTAGTTATTATCATTTTGATAACTATAATAAAAATCATGTCAGTATTAATATTTGTATTGTGTATCATTTTATGGGTGCTATAAGTAAATACCTGAAACAGAGGAGTATATAATAAGAAATTATTAGTCGACAGTTTCTGGAACTGAAAATCCAAGGTCAGACAGTTTCCCCAATTAAGCTTCTGCTGAAGCTCATCATGATATCCATGATATTGTAAAAAGAAATTGTGCAGAGGAACGCACAATAAAACAAGAAAATCGAGGTAAAAGAGGGTTAAGGCTCATTTTTATTTTCACCACTATATTCTCATGGAGCTCCGCTAATCACCCATAACAAATACATTAATCTCTGCCTAAGAAAGTACCTCCAATGGTCTCATTACCACGGACAAAATTCTACTTGTAGAAATCTCTTCATCTCTTAAAGGCATCTTATTAAGGACCATACCCCTAATGCAGAACGCCATGATAGACAATAGTTATCAACTATAACACTATGGGATCCCAACATTTTTGTGTTGGTTATCTGCTATAAAATAGAGATCACAGTAACATAATATTTAACTGAGAATGAAAGATAGATGGCTAAATAGAATCTTCTTGACTTTAAGCACTTTGTAGAGCATAGAATGTATGAGACAGTGTCTTCATTAACAATGCCCATATCTAAACTTGGTTCCTTTTCTCCAGGAATTTCTCAGTTATTCACTTTACCCTTGACATCATCATTCTTTCAAATTTCTTTTCTCCTTTTTCCACAGCAAAAATGAGCAATGACTCAGGAGTCTCTTGTATATTTTCTTCAGATTGGGTAAAAGCCAAAGTAGAGGCATCACATAAAAACATACAAGAATAAAGATTGTAAAATTATGCATTCATATATAAACATAAAGATATATATGACAAAGATATAATAACAGACAATTTACTGCTAGAAATCATTGCCAGTGTATTTAATCAGATTTCATGTATATGGTAATTTTTCCATCTAAAAATAAAGTATTATTTTTCTGTCCACTCTTTGTTATAGATAGCTGAATTCCTCTTACACTCTGTCAGAAATTGATTAGTTGTACGGTACCACTTCAGTTCATTTATATGAACCTTATTTATTTATTTATTTATTTATTAACTCCTTTTTTTTCCTGGTGACATATAAAAATGCATCAGAACTCTAATGTTCTGGCAAGCATTCCTATGTCCTAGCTAGCACTTGCTGCTTCTGAGGCCGTCATTGAGTTGCAAGAATGATTCTATCTTTTCATAAGTCCATAAAACAGATATTTGATTTGATTTAGGTGAAGATGCTATGAGGTAATTCCAATATGATTAACTTTGTACAGTGAAGTTTTTACTTTTTGTGATTATATGCCACCAACATAGTTTGATTTGTCAGGGAACAGTCAGGCTACCTCATTGGGACATTTCTTTAAGAAAGAAGACAATGCCTATGCAAAAACCAGCTTATACCTACATCAGTGAAACTACCCTAAAACAGTAATACCAGACACTCAAAATTTACATACAAGAAACGTTTGACCTTTCTTCATCTCAAAGGGAAGGCAGATAATTTGAATAGGAATCAATTTGCACAATAAGGACATTACTATTAAGGTATTACAGATAAGAGAGCCATTCATTCATCTGTCAAGTGTTTCAAGAGTAACAGCTATGTTTATAAAGAAAACAACAAAAAGGGGGTTGTAAGATGAGGAAAGATGTGAAAAGATGTATGTTTCTAGACACAGCAGAGATGAGCTAGACACTAGTGAACTAGTAGTTCACTTACCCCTATACTCAAGCTTTCAAATCCTCCTCATTTATGTGTGTGTGTGTGTGTGTGTTAGTGTGTGTGTGTTAGTGTGTGTGTGTGTGTGTGTGTGTGTGTGTTTGTATGCCTGTGCTCATGAGTTTAATAGAATGCAAGAAAGGGTGCTAGAACATATGTAAAACAATTTGGGGAAAATTTGGAAGGAGAGTTGGTACACCTGCAAATGGGGAACAGTGAAAGCTATTAATCACAGTACCACCTCAGCCTCATCTCTACCTACCTTCATCAGACTTGTGGATCCTAAACCATAAAGGTAAGCTTTCCTTCTATTCTCCATCTGAGTCCTCTGGGTGTGCCAAGATGCCCTGAACATCCTGCTAGATTTGGCAGACCTCCATTCTCCCACCCCTACCTATCTTGGCTTACACTTGGTGAGGACAAAATGACATTGTTTCTGCCCCTGGGACAGAGCCCAAGTTTGGTGTGAGCCTACATGAGGCTACATTGATGGCTGTTGTGGGCATAAGGCTTATTTCTGTAATGTACATATTTTCCACTAGCAGAGGAGGTCTGTTTTCTTCCAAGGAATATCCTTCCTGTAAATGACTCCATGATAATTATAAACAGCAGTCCAGGAGTCGAGGGTGTGGCTATGTCTCTAAAAAATGGTAAGCACTGAGATCTTTAGGACAACCCTTAAAGCTATGGGAAAGAGCTCTAAAGATATGAGTTTGAAAATATATAATTTCTCTGATAGAATTCTGTACTAAACCCAACTGGTCCTGGGCTTTTTTTCATTGGGAGAGTTTCAATGACTGCTTCTATTACTTTAGGAGTTATGGGACTGTTTAGATGGTTTATATGGCCCTGACTTAACTTTAGTGTTTGGTATGTCTAGAAACCTGTCCATTTCATCCAGTTTTTCCAGTTTTGCTGAGTATAGGCTTTTGTAATAGAATCTGATTTTTTTGGGATGGGTTTAGTGCAGAATTTTATCAGATCTTCAAAGAAGACCCAATATCAATACACTTCAAACTTTTCCCCAAAATAGAAACAGAAGGAACACTACCCAATTTGTTCTATGAAGCCACAGTTGCACTGATACCAAAACTACACTAAGATCCAACAAAGAAAAAGTACTTCAGACCAATTTCCTTATGAACATCAATGCAAAAATACTCAATAAAATTGTTGCAAACTGAATCCAAGAACGCATCAAAAAGATCATTCACCACAATCAAGTAGGCTTCATTTCAGGGATACAAGGATGGTTCAATATAAGGAAATCCATCAATGTAATCTATTACATAAATAAACTCAAAGGAAAAAAACACATAATCATTTCATTAGATACTGAAAAAGCATTTGACAAAATTCAACATTTCTTCATGTTAAAAGTTTTGGAAAGATCAGAAATTCAAAGTCCATACTTAAACATAGTAAAGGCAATATACAGCAAACCAATAGCCAAAATCAACATAAATGGAGAGAAAATTGAAGCAATCCAACTAAAATAAGTGACTAGACTAGGCTACACTCTCTCCCTATCTATTCAATATAGTACTTGAAGTTCTACCTAGAGCAATTAGACAACAAAAGGACGTCAAAGGGATACAAATTGGAAAGGAAGAAGTCAAAATATCACTCTTCACAGATGATATGATAGTATACTTAAGTGACCCCAAAACTTCCACTAGAGAACTCCTAAACATGATAAACAACTTTAGCAAAGTGGTTGAATATAGAATTAACTCTAACAAATCAGTACCCTTTCTATCCTCAAAGGATAAATGGTCTGAAAAAGAAATTAGGAAAATGTCACCCTTCACAATAGTCACAAACAATAAAAAATATCTTGGTGTGTCTCTAACCAAACAAGTGAAAGATCTGTAAAAGGACTTCAAGTTTCTAAAAAAAGAAATCAAAGAATACCTCAGAAGATGGAAAGATTCCTCAGGGTCATAGATTCGAAGGATTAATATAGTAAAATTGGCCATCTTTCAGAAAGAAATCTAATCTACAAATTCAATGCAATCCCCATCAACATTTCAACTCAATTCTTCATGGAATTAGAAAGAGCAATTCTCATATTCATTTGGAATAACAAAAACACAGGATAGTGAAAACTATTCTAAACAATGAAAGATCTTCTGGGGAAATCACCATCCCTGACCTCAAGCTGTACTACAGAGCAATAATGATAAAACCTACCTGGTATTGGTACAGAGACAGGCAAGTAGATCAATGGAATAGAATTGAAGATCCAGAAATGAACTCACACACCTATGGTCACTTGATCTTTGACAAAGGAAGTAAAACCAGGAAAGTTAATAGCCATTCCCTTCCTGAGGACAAGTGGTCCAAAGTTCCTGACCTGACCTCCTCAGTTCAACTGGAGGTCAATATGTAGAAGAATGCAAATTGATCCATTCTTATCTCCTAGTAAAAAGCTCAAGTTCAAGTGGATCAAGCACCTCCACATAAAACCAGATACAATGAATCTAATAGAAGAGAAAGTGGAAAAAAAACCCTCCAACACATGGGCACAGGGGGAAATTTCTTGAACAGAACACCAATGGCTTATGTGCTAAGATCAAGAATCAACAAATATAAGACCTCATAAAATTGCAAAGCTTCTGTAAGGCAAAGGAAACTGTCAATAGTACAAAATGGCAACCAACAGATTCGGAAAATATCTTTACCAATCTTACATCCTGTAGGGGTCTAATATCCAATATATACAAGAGTTCAAGAAGTTAGAGGCTAGAGAACCCAATCACCCTATTAAAAATGGGGAACAGAGCTAAACAGACAATTATCAACTGAGGAAACACGAATGGCCAAGAAGCACCTAAAGAAATGTTCAACATCCTATGTAATCTGGGAAATACAAATCAAAGGAACCCTGAGAATCATACCATTCAGAATGACTAAAATCAAAAACTCAGGTGACAGAAGATGCTATTGAAGATGTGGAGAAAGATGAACAATGCTCTGTTGTTGGTGAGATTGCAAGCTGGTACAAACCCTCTGGAACTCAGTCTGGTGGTTCCTCTGAAAACTGGACATTGTGCTATCTGAGGACCCAGCCATACCACTCCTGGGCATATATCCAGAAGATTCTCCAACATCCCCCACTATATTCATTGCAGCCCTATTTATGATAGCCAGAAGCTGGAAACAACACAGATGTCCCTCAATAGAGGAGTGGAGACAGGAAATGTGGTACATTTACACAATTAAGACAAGAACTTCATGAAATTTATAGGCAAATGGATGGAATTTGAAAATATTGTCCTGAGTGAGGCAAACCAGTCACAAAAGAACACAGATGGTATACACTCACTGATAACTGGATATTAGCCCCAAAGTTCGAAATACCCAAGATACAATTCACAAACCATATGAAGGTCAAAAAGAAGGAAGACCAAAGTGTGGATCTTTCAGTGTTTCTTAGAAGAGGGAACGAAATACTCACAGGAGGAAACATGGAGATAAAGTGTGGAGCAGAGACAGACATTTCTTTCGAAATGTTAAGAAAAAAAATGTATCCTTTTTGTCTTCTAAGAATCGAAGGGCTTGTGGTCACAAATGCTTCCTAAGATAATTAAAAGGAAATCTGGAATAAACAACTGAATTGATATGTAAACATAAAATATTAGACCTGTTTTCTGCAAGAGATGAGCTATCCAGAGAATATTTTTAGGATAAAAAAAGTGAACATCTTGAAGAACTGACACATACAAGGAAGCAAGACAGGGGCAAAGAAAACACTTATTATAGCAAGTAAGTGGAATATAGTCAGAGAGATCTTCAGAGAGAAAACAGGAAATACAGTGAAACAGACTAGAAACCTCATATCAAGCAGACATCCACAGGTTGTCGGTTTGGACCTATGATTTGACTTCAAGTAGTTCTTTTAATTGCTCTCAGGCATTCTTTTTCAGGCTCACTTTGACATGCCACCTCTCTGCCAACCTTCAGCTGACCTGAAGTTTCTGAAACATACAGACCTGTGGATCCTGTACCATATAGATATGCAGATCTGCAAACAGCCTGCCAAGGATCCTCATCAGAGGCCTGCTACACTACATCTACCATCAATGTAAAATCCCCCTCCCAATACCTACAAGGACAAGAACATACAAAGACAAAGACATCCAGATGGCTAAAGGCCCTCGAAAGAACACCATCAACAAAAGCTAGGGCAATATGACACCTTCAGAACACAGCTACCTTACTACAACAAGCCTTCCGTATACTACCACAACTGAATCACAGGAAAATGACCGTAAGTCCAATTTTATAAAGATGATAGAGGTCTTTAAAGAGGAAGCGAATAAACCCCTTAAAGAAACACAGGATAATATAATGCAACTGGTAGTGGCTATAAGAGGAAAGAAATAAATCCTTTAAACATATACCGGAAAATATCATTTGAAAGTTGAAGGAAATAAATAAAACTGTACAAAACCTAGAAGTGAAAATAGAAGCAATAAAACACACACACACACACACAAATTGAGAAACTCCTGGAGATAGAAAACTGAGGGGAAGGAAGAGAACAGGAACACAGATACAAGTATCAACAACATAAGACAGGAGATGGAAGAGAGAATCCTCAGGCATAGAAGACACAACAAAAGAAATTGATGCATTAGCAAAAGAAAAATATTAAACCTAAGAAATTCCTAACACAAATTTTTCCCAAAAATTAAGAATACCATAAAACCTAACTTAAGAATAATTGGAATATAAGAAGGTAAAGAGTCCCAGCTCCAAGGCCCAGAAACTATTTTCAACAAAATCATAGAAGAAAACTTTCCCAACCTAAGAAAACAAATGTTTATAAACATACAAAAAGCTTATAGAAAATCATCCTGCCACTTATAAATCAAAATATAAAATCTATAAAACAGAAAAATTAAAGACTATTAAAAAATGGCAAAGGAAAAAATTTAGATAACATACAAAGGTAAACCCTTCAGAATTACATCTGACTTCTCGAAAGAGACTCGAAAAGCTAAAAGCTAGAAGTGCTTGGACAGTTGTCTTGAAATCTCAAAACCAAACCAAACCAAACCAAACCAAACCAAACCAAAAAAAACTAGATGTCAACCTAGACCACAATCCCAACAACCTTCTCAGTAACCATTGATGGAGAAAAGAAGATATTTCTAGACAAATTCACATTTAGACAATACTTATCTACATATCCAGTCTTACAGAAAATACTAGAAGGAAAACTCCAACCCATGGAGGATAAGAACATCTAAGAAAACACAGAAAATAAGTAATTCCATACCACCAAAAACAAAGGAAGTATGCACACTCATGCTCACATGCATATACACACCCTCACTCACAACCCAAGAACGTCAAAATAACGGGAAATAACAATCACTGGTCATTATTATCTCTCAACATCGATGGACTCAATTCCCCAATAAAAACATGCAGGCTAACAGAATAGAATCCATCATTCTGCTGCATACAAGAAACACACTTCAGGAACAAAGGTAGACATGACCACAGAGTAAAGGTCTGGGAAAAATTTTTCCAAGCAAGTGGACCAAAAAAGCAAGCTGGAGTAGTCATTCTTATATTTAATAAAATAATCAAAAGAGACAGGGATATTCATGATATTCATCAAAGGAAAATTCTACGAAGATGATATCTCAGTTCTGAACATCTTTGTCCCAATGCAAGGCCACCCACATCTGTAAAAGAAAAATTGCTAAAACTTAAATTCAGCATTGAAACCCACACATTAATGATGAGAGACTTCAATACCCCATTATCACCAATTGACAGATCATCCAGATATAAACTTCTCACGAAATAACAGAACAAACAAACATTATAAATCAAATGGACTTAACAGACATCTATAGAATATTTCACTCAAACACAAAAGAATATATCTTCTTCAAAGCATCTTATGCATTCTTCTCCAAACTTGACCATACTGTTGGTCACAAAACAAGTGACAACAGAAACAAGAACACTGACATAAGGTCTTGTATCTTATCAAACCACCATGATGCAAGATGTACTTGAACAACAAAAACACCAGAAAGTGTATACACTCATAGAAATTGATTGATATCTAGTTCAGGGAAGAAATAAAGAAATTAAAGACTCTCTATAATTCAATGCAAATGAAGGCACAACATACCCAAATTTATGAGATACAATGAAAGCAGTGCTAAAAGGAATGTTCATAGTACTAAGTGCCTCCATAAAGAAATTGGAATGTTCTCATAACAGCAATTTAAAAGTACACCTGAAAGCTCAAGATAAATGGAGAAGTAAGCACACCAAAGGGAAGCAGAAAACAGGACATAATAAAAACCAGGACTAAAAGCAATTAGTTAGGAAAACAAATACAAAGATTCAATAATATCAAAAGCTAGTTATTAGAGGATATCAACAAATAGACAAAACTTTACCCAAACTAACCAAAAATCGGAGAAATGGTATCCAAATAAACAAAACCAGAAATGAAAAGGAAGACATAACAAAAGACTTTGAAAAAATTCAAAGAATCATTAGGTTTTATTTTCAAAAGCCTGTCCTTCATGAAATTGGAAAACCTTAAAGAAATGGACAATTTTCTAGACAGATGCCACTTACCAAAGTTAAATCAAGATCAGGTAAACTATTTAAACACCCCTATAACCTCTAAAGAAATAGAAGCAGTCATTAAGTCTTCCAACCAATAAAAAACCCACGGCCAGATAGTTTTAGTATAGAATTCTATCAGATTTTCAAAGAAGAGCTAATACCAATATTCCTCAAACTATTCTACAAAATAGGAATAGAAGGAGTACTCTCAAACTCATTCTAGCAAGCTATAGTCACCATGATACCTGACACACATAAAGACACAGGAAACATAGACAACTTCAGACCATTTTCTCTTAGAAACATTGATACAAAAATACTCAGTGGAATCACAAACCAAATCAAAGAACACACCAAAAACATCATCCATCATGATCAAGTAGGCTTCACCCAAGTATACAACAATGGTTCAATATATGAAACTCCATTAATGTTAATCCACCATAAAAAGAATTTGAAAAAAAAATCACATGATTATCTCATTAAATGCTGAAAAAAGCCTTTTGTAAAATCGAACACTTCTTCATATTAAAGACATTTGATAAACCAGGGATACAAAGCACATACTTAAACATAATCAAAGCAGTGTACATCAAGCCAATAGCCAAACTGAAACTCAAAGGGGAGTAAAGTAATTCCATTAAAATCAGAGACAAGACAAGGCTGCCCACTCTCTCACTATCTATTCAATATAGCACTTTAAGTTCTAGCCAGAACAATAAACATATAAAGGAAATCAAGTGGATATAAATCAGAAAGTAAGAAGACAATGTACTTATATTTGTGAATGAAATTATTGTATACATTCATAACCCCAAAAATTCTATTAGAGAACCTACACAGCTGATAAACACCTTCAACAAAGTGGCTGAATACAAAATTAAATCAAACAAATCACCTTTCCTCTCCTTTGTACCTCTTCTTTGTACAGATAATAAACAGGCTGAGAAAGAAATTAGGGGAAGGATACATTTACAGTTGCCATAAATGATATAAAATATCTTGGTGTAACTCTAACCGAACAAGTGAAAAATCTGTATGATATGAAATTCAAGTTCTGGAGGATATCTGAAGGATAACTAAAGATATCAGAAGAGGAAAAGATCTCCCATGGATAGGTAGGATTGACATTGTGAAAATGGCAATCTTTGCAAAAGCAGTCTACAGATTCAATCCAATCCCTATCCAAATTTCAACACAATTTTTATAGACATTGAAAGGCAATTCTCAACTTCATATGGAAAAAGAGAAAAACAAAACAAACTCCTCAAATGATCAAAACCCAAACAAAATCCCAGTATAGCCAAAACAATCCTGAACAGTAAAATAACTTCAGGAGGAATCTTTATCCCTGATCCCGAGCTGAACTAGAGAGTAAAAGTGATAAAAACTACATGGTATTGGTAAAACAGACACACTGATCGTTGGAATCATACCAAAGACTCAGAAATACACTCACATGCCCATGGATAGGTGATTTTTGATAAGAAAAAAAGTCATACAATGGAAAAACGAAAGAATTTTCAGCAAATGGTACTGGTCTGAATGGATGTCTACACGTAGAAGAATGCAAATAGATCCATATTTATTAACCTGCATAAAGCTCAAGTCCAAGTGGCTCAAGGATATCAATGTAATATTGAATACATGAAATCTCCTAGAAGAAAAAGTAAGAAATACCCTTGAACACATTGGTACAGGAGATAATTTTGAACCAGAAACAAAGGGATTGGCCAACCATTAACTGAAACTTGAGACCCATTCTTTGGGCAAGCATCAATACCTGGCACAATTAATGATACTTTATTAAGCTTGCAGACAGGAATCTAGCATGGCTGTCCTCTGAGAGGCTCCACCCAGTAGCTGACTCAGACAGATGCATACATCCATAGCCAAACAGTGGACAGAGCTTGGGGACTCTTATGGAAGAATAGGAAAAAAGATTGTGGGCCCTGGAAGGTATAGGAATTCCACAGAAAGATCAACAGAGTCAACTAACCTGGACACCTTGGACTTTCAAAGACTGAAGCACCAACCAAAGAACATACATGGGCTGGATTTAGGTCTCCCTGCACATATGTAGCAGATGCACAGCTTGGTCTTCATGTGGGCTCTGAGTAACTGGAGAATGGGGCTATACCATAGCCTATATGGAGGATGTGTTCTTCTAGTTGTGCTGACTTGTCTGCCCTCAGTGGGAGAGAATGCTCCTAGCTTTGCAGAGACTTGATTTGCCAAGGTGGAGGAATACACAACAGGGGCCCCACCTACTCAGAGGAGATATGTAGGGGGCCTGGGTAAAGACTGTGGGAGGGGGTGAAGAGGAGGGAGATGGTGAGCTGGATATAAACTAAATATAAAAAAAAGAAAAGATAATAATGAAAGCTATTTTTGTAACTCAAACAAATATGTTTTTAAAACAAGAATAGAAATGTTTAATATATCTCTTCTCATAAGAAAATAATATCTACATTTTCCCTTTTACCTCTTTCTTCACTGTAACTGAGTTAGCTCTACTATATAACTTGCTTTCGCCATGTGAATACAATTGAAAGAATGTTTGGCCAGCTATACATTTCAACCTGGAAAGGAGGTTGTTATTTTTGAGTCTGGTCATCATTATACAAATGAGCATAAATTAGCATTATGGACTATAAATGTATGTGACTCAGCTCCACCCCTACTCCAAATAATCAATTTCAAAATAAGAAAGCCCAGATAAACATGTGCACCAAGGAAGAAGTTCATTGTCCTTATGGCTGTGCTTCCAGCCACAATTCCTCTAGAGCTTCATTTAAATTAGTCAGTAAAAACAAAGCTACAACAAATGCTGGTAAGGAATCAAGGGGAAATAAAACAGGTTACTGGCAGAGTTGTAAATTACCTTAGCCCTCAATGATATCAATATGGAGTTCCCCCCAAATCTGATAAAAACTATTACAAAATCCAACTTCATCATCGTGAATATCCCAATATCCATTACTTTGTCATTACTTTGTGTATCTGTGGCATAAGCCTGAGAGAAACTTCACAGGAGGATTTATTTATTTGTTATTATGATTTCAGAAGATTTTTGTCTGTTATCACATGGCTGTGGACCAGGAAACCTTGAATGCAAACAGAACTAGAGTATGATACGTTCCTAACCTACTTCAACTTGCAAGGACCTACTTCTTAAAGGATTGAGAAGCTTCAAGAACAAAACAACTACCAAACATTGAAAGTGTGAAGAAAATTTTAATTTCAGATGTAATATACAGGATGTATCTAGGTCAGCATACAACAAAAAATACCAGAATATCCATGCTTACTGTAGCCTAATTCACAATAGATACATTGTAACAGCAGCCCAGATGCTCATATAAGTAATCAACAAATGAGTGGGTAAAGGAAATTTGGGATCTCAGTAAGGAAAAAATGAGAGAATAGACACTATGTCATTTATTATAAAGCATCTATAGAAATGTTTTATGTATATAGATCATATATTAGGAAAAATAAGCCAAATTACAAAAGAGAAAATAAAACAATGCACTTTCTTCCATATGCTAAAACTAGATATGTTTTGAAGTCAAGAAAGCAGACCAGGGATTATTTGTCAAGATGAAAGGATTCCATGGGAGAAGAAAAAAGAAACACTAGAAAAATGTGGTCAGTATAAGCAAAGGGCATAGTGTACATGTTAACAGTGCTCATGATGAGACATAGAATTTTATAAAATAAATAGACACCAATGATGACAAAGTAAAAAGCTAAGTCAAATGGAGACAAGAGGGGAAAGAAAGACAGATATAGCAAGAGGCTCTATTCCCGCCATTTATAAAAAAGAACATACTGGTTCTCACTGCTGAGAATTTTAGTAATTGTCCCCATCTTCAGATATAATTGGAGCTAGGTATCAAATGAATTACCAGGACCCAATTATTCTGCACCCAGTGCTGTTCTTTCCTTGTAAATAAAGTCACACCATCTCAACTAAGAATGTAGACAAGGGCACAAAAATGATTCTAGCTTTCAGTGTCTCTCTAGTTAGCAAAAGTCCAAGACAACTTTCGCACCTATAGTATAGACATTGGACTTTGAAAATCAATCTCATTTGCACCTGCTGTGGGAGAGGTGAAACTAAATTCACAAAGCTATAGGAAATAATCTTTCCAAAATGAAAAGATATATTCTATATCCAGGGGAAAAGGGTATTTTAAAAAATAACCCAAAAGAAAGGTTAAAGGAAATGAAACCAACAGCCTATTGTGTATGCTAATGGATGAGATGTAGCATTGAGTTTAAGAATAATTTGATCCTGAATTTTGTGCCACTAGAACTTTAGGATCATTTGTCCATATGACAGAAGAATCCCTCAATCTGACCTTTTTCTTAATAGAGAAGGTAGCAAGACACTACCAGTAATATTTTTCCCATGTGACAGAACCCAGGGAGAGAGTCTCTTTTGTCTTCCAATTCTAAAAGGCAGCCATTACATGCCTTCTGCAATGTCATATAATCAACCAATATACAAAATACTGTGGCCTAGAACCACTAGTGGAATCCAGTCTACTGGACCTTTCAGAAATTCAAATTGCTCAAATACATTAAAATTCTTATTTCCATCACAGGCTGAGTTAATGGCCAGCAGAGCATCAGAGAAAGGTAATGGTAAATGAAGCTCAGATGAGCCATGCAAGGCTTAGCAGTGTCTGAGTCAGTCTGAACTTGCCTAGAGTTTTCCAGAAAGAAAACATACATGCACATGGATTATATCTCTTCATTTATCCAAAATACACCCCTTTCATCATCTTTCTGTTCTTCCATCCTCTATCATCCATTCATCATATCATTTTGTGCTATGGTTACAGTCAATAGACAACAATGATTGTATGTAATAATCAGATTCTGGCCATTCCCTAGAACTTCTCAGTTAGCACTAGGAAAGATAAGTATAATTACTAATAAAAGTCTATAGGTCAGAGCTTTGCAGCCTGTGAATCATGACCTTTTTGGGGGTCAAATGACCCTTTCACAACTGTCATCTAAGAAAACAATTATATTTGCATTACATTTCATAACAATATCAAAAATACAGTTATGAAGTGGGAATGAAAAATAATTTTATATTTGGGGTTCACCACAACATAAGATACAGTATTGAAAGGTAACAGCATTGGGCAGATTAAGAACCACTGCTAAATTAGAATATGCTTTATACTTAAAATATATCCTGTGTGTACATCCGTGAGAGGACTAGAAGTAGCAGGATTTGTAACTTAATCTCTATGGTAAATATAAGAAAGGGAGTTAGTGACATATATGGTATATTAAAGTCAGGTCTCACTTTTTGGCATGATCTCCGTTGCTAATTAAAATTTAGACCACACCATGCAACTGCTTTTATTATTAATATAACTTTAAAACAAAGAACCCTGAATATCTGAGAACCAAAAATAGCATGTTCAAAAACAAATAAGCAAAATAAATATATGTTACTCAGAATAGTAGTAATGGAAGCTGCCCCCCCCTTTTTTTCTCACTAACTAACACAGCATAGCAAATTGAAAAGTTTGTTTTGTCAATTTGGTCTTTGGAAACAAAGTATTATTGTTTCTGGTACCAACATCATAATTTTTAACAATCTTAAAAATTTGTTGAAGTTTTTTTGTAATGTCCCAAGAAAATTCTTTCCTCTGATCTTTTTTTATTGTAAGTGTCTATGCCCACTGAGAGAAATTAAGACAATCTTCTCAGACTGTGGTTTGATACTTCTCTTTTCTACATGGGATCACTTAATAGTGCAATTCAAGATTTATCTTCTTTGATATCAAAAAAAAAAGAAAAGAGGTACAATGAAAACCTCAAGGAAAGCTTGAGTACAGGTGGATATGCAGACTTGAGCACTGACAATTTGGAAGATAACAGAACTGCCCTTCTGTAGCACACACCACATTTTAACAATTACGTTCTTCAGTTTCTGAAAGTCTATAGACTATTTCTTCCAAGTGTCAGTGGTTATCTGCCTTATATGTTTCCAGATTCTCCTTTGTTCCCATATCCTCTCTGGCTTCTTTCTTCTCTAGTTTTTCCTTTTGTTCCATAATTCCATATCAATGATATTATCTGTTTCCGGGTTTCCTCTAAATTTCTATCTTAAGGAAGACAGCACCCAGAATGAGTTTCAAGATATTTTTATAAACACACAATTCTTTTAAAAAATGTTTCTAAAGATTTTGGAAAATACGAATTTACTTGAATAATCCTGTTTTAAAGATATAGAACTAGTAGTGTAGTACTTGACATACAGATTCAAGCAGCTGAAAGAGTCAGATGCAAATATTTGCACCCAACAAATGAACAGAAACTTTTGACCCCTGAGGTTGAATTAGGGAAAGCTGGAAGAAGCTGAGGATGAGGGCAACCCTGTAGGAAGACCAGAAGTCTTAATTAACCTCGAATTCCGAGATCTCTCAAACACGGAACCATCAAACAGGCAACATACACCTGCTGATATGATGATCCCACCACATATACAGCAGAGAACTTCAGGGTCTGGGTTCAGTTAGAGAAGATGCTCCTATCTCTCAAAAGATTGGAGGAGCCAGGGAGTTTACATGTTTGGTGGAGTCGGAGGTCTGGGGGAAGGGGGGTCGGGACATTCTCAAGGAGACAGGGTTTTGGGGAGGAGGTATGGGATGTGGAATAGTTGGATGGTAGACAAGGAGGGGAATAAAATCTAGAGTGTAAAAAATATAAATAAATAATCGTTTAAATTTAAAACAAACAAACAAACAAACAAACAACAACAACAAAACAATGTTAAAGCCCTTCAGTGTTTTTCCTTTCTCTCCTTCATGATAGAGTCTGTCCATTGGTTGGGTGCAAAAATCTGCATCTGACTCTTTCAGCTGCTTGATGAGTCTTCTGGAGGGCAGTCATGATAGGTTCCTTTTTGTGAGAACTCCACTGCCTCAGTAATAGTGTCAGGCCTTGGGACCTCCCCTTGAGCTGGATCCCACTTTGGACCTGCCACTGGACGTCCTTTTCCTCAGGCACCTCTCCATTTCCATCCCTGCTGTTCTTTCAGACAGTCAGAGTTTTGACTGTGGGATGACATCCCAATTCCTCACTTGATGCCCTGTGTTGCTGCTGGAGGTGGGCTCTATAAGTTCTCTCTCTTTAATGTAGGGCATGTCTTCTAAGGCCTCCCCCTTTGAGTCCTGTGAGTTTCTCACCTCCCAGGTCTTTGGTACATTCTGGAGGATCCACCCAACCTCCCAGTCCCCGAGATTTTCTGTTTTCATTCTTTCTGCTGGCCCTCAGGGTTCCAGTCCTTTGCCCCCACCGAACACCAGATTATGTTCCTCTCTCCTCACCATCCCCTTTACCCCCCGGGTCCCTCCCTCCCTCTCTCCTTGTGGTTGCTTTCTTCTGCCTCCCAAGTGGGACTGAGGCATCCTCACTTGGGCCCTTCAGCTTGTTGACCTTTTTGAGTTCTGTTGACTATATCTTGGTTATTCTGTATGTATATGTGTATATATATTTGGCTAATATGCACTTATTAGTGAGTATATACCATGAATGTCCTTTTTTTTTTGGACTGAGTTACTTCATTCAGGATGATATTCTCCAGTTACATCCATCTGCCTGAAAAACTCTGGAAGTCCTCCTAGCTGATTAGTATTCCATTGTGTAAATGAACCACATTTTCTGTATCTATTCCAGTTGTTTCCAGCTTCTGGCTATCACAAACAAGGCTGCTATGAACATAATGGGACATGTGCTCTTGTGGCATGGTGGGGTATCTTTTGGATGTATTTCCAAGAGTGGTATTGCTGGTTCTTCAGGTAAATCTATATCCAGTTTTCTGAGGAACCTCAAGATTGATTTCGAGAGTGGTTGTACCAGTTTGAAATCCCATCAGCATTGGAGGAATGTTCCTCTTTCTTCACATCCTTGCCAACATGTCCTTGCTTGAAAGTCAATCTTTCTGTGCCATGATTCTGGACAGCCCAGCTTCCAGAACAAATAAAGGTAAGTATTTTATGTGGTCAAAGATAACCAGTTTTTGGTCCTTTGTCATTGGCAGACTTAAGATAAGTGCACAACCAGAATCTGATTCATTTCTGTGTTGAAATATCAATAAAGGTCCTTTAACAAAGGCCATAAAGCTACCTGATGGAGGGGAATTCTTCTTAGAAATATTATACTTCATCACAGAATCACAAAAACAAGTCACGTATTCAAAGTATTAAAACATAAAATCTAGGGGTTTTGTATTTCCATGTTCATAGTATTACTACTTACAATATCAATAAGGGATAAAAAATCCAAATGTCCATTTTTATCAACAGAAAACAAATAAGTAAAGAGCAATATACGAATATAAGAAAATGAAAGAATATATTTTCTTATATATGAATACAAGAAAATATAAGAATATGATTTATCTTTAAAAGTAATTAAAGAAAATCGGAATGACAAAGGAACTCATGAGATACAAGAGCAGAATTAAGACCACTGGGTCTTACTTCTGGTATAAATTGAGCAATGATGGATGGAAAGAAGAGAAGATGAGGTTCAACAGAAACAAATTGTCTTTGAAAATGTCAATTAAAATTATAAAATTATAAAAAATTGTTAATATTCTAATGTATATACTATAACACTTTAGTCTTGAAGTATTTTTCTAAAAGATATAAACAAAGATATTGTGTTTTATATTTATGTAATGTTCTGGGACAAAAAGATGGGTTTGTCTTTTCTTCAGTGTCTTAACTTAAAATATTTTCTTAGCACCTTCAGATGACAAGGAAGGTGAGTGTTCAGCCTCATTGAAAAAGGTAAGTTTGGTACTAATAGTCACTTACTAACTAGCATGGTTTGTTTTTGAATACTAATTGATGGTAAGTTAACACTGCAATTCATAGTCTACATTTCCTGCATTGACTGCAATTTAGAGAAGTATCAGTACCTTACACTTCAAGGGGATTAGGCGAAGACTAACATACACACAAATTATGGGTGCTAACAGTAGATGCAGTGACTCTTGGGTGTTCCAATCAATGGATGTCACTACAGGTCAATAGCAAGAGATGATGCCAAGAAAGCATCCTGATCATGTGGCTCTAGAGCTGAGGTCCTGAATATGTACTTTGTCATTTAAAGAAATGTGATTATTTATTTAGCAGGAGTGGTATGATTTCTCTTTAAGAAATCCTAGGTTTTGTGTGCCTCAGACATGAAGCCTATTAGCTCTGTACACTGTAAGAACTAGTCTGGAATGTGCCTGTATTCTTATGAGTCTGGATGTTTGTTTTTCATGAGCTGTAAGTCAGAAAAAGGTTGGGCTTTTTACAGAAATGGACAAGGATTAGAGGTCAGGGATTTTATTTAAGTAGGCCACCTTTGAAGTATTTAAGTTTTGGAAGATAAAACGAGATGCTTGTAGGCTTATCTTCTAGGCCTTGACTTAGATTTCCACACAAGAATATAAAAAATAAGACCAGTGTAACAGAACACAAATTTTCATTTCAAAAAATTTTTTGGAGAACCTAATTTCTTTCAACATTTTAAGGCAAAGCCACAAAATTTTATGCTTTACATAATTCTATTCATTTATAGAATAAATTTACTTCTCTCAAGCTCTCTACTGCTTCTTTACTTCGTCTGACACTGTGATGTATCAAATGACTATTAATTACTGTTTACTTAATACTCAGTATTTACACTAGATACACATTTATATATATTTTTATATATTTCTATATAATATATATATGTATTCATTCCTCATAACTTAATAAGAAAGGAATATATAGTTTAAAAAGAGAATATAACTTGACTCAAACCCAAATGTCAAATCAATCCTCAAACCCAAAGCTGGTGTTGCTACACAGGTCCAACCAAAGGGACAGTTACCTTTCATAGATAACAGACTTTTCTTCTCCTCAGCAAACTTTCCTAACTTTATAATTTCAGAAGTTGACCACAGGTAAATTGGTACAGTTTTAGTAAAATAACACTGTTTAAGAGGAAAAAAATGTTACCCAGACAAGAGCATCCTATCCACTCCTCTCTGTGGTCTTGGGGTATCATTCATGTTTCACCCCTATTGTGTGAGTGCCAGTGTTCTTAGCATCACAGAGATTACAAATCATTTCACCTCAGCCCCTATTGTACTCAAGCATAGGGTCCCAGTTACCACTGATTCAAAACAAAAGTTGGATCTGTGAGTCAAGTGTCAAAGGTCACAAAAATATAATCTCTCCTTTTATCAAAAAGTTATATGAGGGAAATATCTCACAGATATTTTCTCCCAACTGCTCCCCTCTGTTGCTTCTATTGCTATGCAGAAATGTTTTAAAAGAATAAATGTAATAACACTTTATTTTTCACATGGTTTCTTGTGCCTTGCAGGTTTTATCTAAGAATACCTACCCAAGCTTATGTTCTGGAAAATTTTTTCTATGTTTTCTCTTCTCTTCTCTTCTCTTCTCTTCTCTTCTCTTCTCTTCTCTTCTCTTCTCTTCTCTTCTCTTCTCTTCTCTCTCTCTCTCTCTCTCTCTCTCTCTCTCTCTCTCTCTCTTTCTCTCTCTCTTTCTCTTGTTTGGCTTTGCTTTGTTTTAAATATCATTTTTCATCTGAAAATAAACCAAAGAGGAGCGACATAATAAATACCAGCATTAAAATATGTGGAAAACATGAATGGTTATTTCTTAAATCAAGGTGTAGAAATGACCTATAAAAAATCTTATACAATGTTATCATGGAAATGTAAACCAGACTTGCAAGGAGTCATTTCTACTTTCAAAGTTGAATTCTTGTTATAGAAAAGATCAATGGGTCATGGAAGCCAGTGAGAAAAATTTTGGACAAGGATGACAAAGTAAATTTAACCAGTAAGTGTAAAGTTAGAGTTAAATAGGAGAGTTCTGCAAAGTAGGGTGACTCTGCTCAACAATATTTCACTGAAAATTAAAAATGCATCAAAATGTATTTTTCTATTCTCATTGCAAGAAACAGTAAACATGTGAGATAATAGATGTGACAAATATACGGATTTTATTATTTTAAATGAACTGTGTTAAACACACACTGATCGATGTATCCTTAATTATTAGTTTCATTAATAACAAAAACTTTAAAGTACCTTAACACCAACTTTCATGAAGGAATGTAGTCTTTACATTTTCCTTCTCTTTTCTTTTTCTTCTCTTTTCTTCTCTTCTCCTCTCCTCTTCTCTCTTCTCTTTTCTTTCCTTGTTTTGTCTTTTTTAATTGAAAAAAATCTTCTCTCATACAATATATAGAGACTACAATCATCCCTCCCTCCACATCTTCCAACCCCTCCCCAGCTCCTCTCTCTTCAGAATCACCTCCTTATCCAGTTTCCCCTCAAAAAGTAGCAGGTCTTCAAGAAACAACAGCCAATCGCAGCAAAAGAGGATGCAATAAGACAAGGGTATAGCGTACAATGCAACCCAAAAAGATAAAAAGTGTGCCAAGAGCATCATTTCTTTTGTTTTGCTTGTGAGTGTGGAGGAATAAAGAACACTGAAGTGACAATAATGGGAAAGTTACAGGATGGCTAATCTTGATAGCCATCTATGAAGTTACTGGAGAAGCATGTGGGCTCTTTAGCTTCTCTGTGATACACTATCTTACCTACAAAGGAGAGAATTGAAGCAGAATCTCTACCAGCATTGTAGAGTTAGGACTCTCCAGGATCATCACAATGCTTAGATATATATTGGTAGGCAGCCATTACAGACAGTGGGATAATGAAAGAAAGCTGGCACATTCTCTTCTATCTCTGTTTCTCCTTCGAGGAGTTTGAGGCTAGAAAAATCAAGAGAGTCGTCAAAGATGACAGTTATAACAGGATGGAACCTCATGCCATTCAACTCCTAAAGCAGCATCCCTTCCTTAACAACCCTCTGCCACAAAGGTCCAACCCTTAGAACCCCCATGACACAGAAGGTGCATTTAGGTAAACATTAAAATGTAGTATCTGCAGAGTCCACACCAATCCATCTCGTAAAGCTTACATTCCATGACATTTTTATGGGAGCATGTTTCACAAAGAGCTCTCTATAGATGTTATTACCCTGCACTGTAGCTTTGGAAAGTGATCTGAAGGAGCTGTGAGTTTGTGCAACAGTACATGTTAACATGAGTTATAATATATCAGGGGCCCCATGTTAACTATCAGAGAACCGATTCAGTTCCTTTAAGGTTAATCAACTCAGCATTTGTGCCAGGTGTAATGTCTAATTAAAATGATGGACAGCCACAGAATGCCTCCGGGCAGAGGGAGGAGATGGCACAAAGAGGGAGCACCCGTGCCATATTGGTTTGGAAAATCAATAAGAAGAACTCATTTTATCCCAGTGTTATCTGTGCATTTGCCATTCAGTGGCTCATTTGAAAGTGTGCCAACTGGCTGATGATGAGGCCCAGCAGTACCTTGCTTCTCAGCATGTGAGGATGCTGTGGTGGGAGGAGGCTCAGAAGTAGCTCAGTATGCCTCTGGAGAAAAGGAGAGGAAAGGACACAAGACAAAGGAAGCAGAGAAACCCTCTGGCTCTCCGATATGAATCAGTGAAACTGAATTGATGTGTAAATAAAAAAAAGTAAAAGAAAAAGAAACACCAAAGTCAGGGTTGAGAAATCTTATTGAACTCTTAGCTGTGGCACTAAACAGTCTTAATCTTGGAGAATCATCATCAGTCTTCAGTTGCAGTATCATAAGATGCACAAAATCATTACACCAGCTGCCTTTCTAATGGAATAATATTGCTTTAAATAGAATTTTAAATTTGAAAATATTATGAAGTAACAGCAACTTAAGATAAACAAAATAAAGATAAAAATATGGACATCTGTCTCAATTCTCAAATCTATATGAGTTTGCATTTATTCATTTAATTTCTTAGCATTTATTTAGTGTGCTATGTTTATGTATGTATGCACATGTGTTATGGCACACATGTAGAGGTCAGAGAACAACCTGCAGGAGACCATATTTCCTCTTTAGATAGACTTAGCAGCAAGCACTTTTACCTGGAGACCATCCTTCTGGCTTTTATTCATTCACTTAATATATTTTTATGAAAATTTTATTGCATGCTAAGAACTATTCTAAGCACAAATAGACAATTGAGTTCTCCAAGAAAGTAAACTCTCTTTGGGCAATAAAACCAACAACAACAAAAACCAACCAGCCCCCCCAAAAGAATATTTCACAGAATATCTATTACAGTACTTAGATATGGAAATAAATTTCATATCAGACTTCTCTTATGAAAAGAGTTTTTAAGAAAATTAACTGGAATATGGGTTACATAGAAAATGTTCAGGTGGCTCAGAGTAGAGCCTTTCTAGCATCTGCAAAACCCTAGGTTCTGTTCAGATACAGAAACAAATAAGAAAACAATCAGCCCAAGGGAATTAAGTCCCATGTAAGGAAAGATAAGTATGCAATTATTTAAAAGAATAAATGGGTAATGGCATTAAAATTCAGAACATCGTTTCTAAATAAAAATGTTTCAAAGTTTTTTTTTTTTAAAGTTACTTCATACAAATTTGGCTAAATGCAACAGGATTTAGATTCAAATTTGAAGCACAGTGATGTGTGTTATCTCAGGTAACACTAATAACACAGTGATACTTTTCATAGATTCTTTGGGCCCTAGCTTTTGGGTTGGACAGAACTGTGGAAATTTTACTCGTAAGCTGTCACACAATCTCAAGTGTATCCTTATCTCTTCTCCACATTCTGTCCCCCATTTTGCTTTCCTCCCACATGTATTTCATCATTCTTTTTCCTTCTCCCTCTTCCTGTTCCTAATTATAAAGTGTTTCCCAAGGACTTCTTCCTTTCTTGATATTCTGCCCACTTTCTCTCTCTCTCTCTCTCTCTCTCTCTCTCTCTCTCTCTCTCTCTCT
>NW_021620842.1:6690901-6700413 GCF_004785775.1 Grammomys surdaster | reverse complement strand
TCTCTCTCTCTCTCTCTCTCTCTCTCTCTCTCTCTCTCTCTCTCTCTTTCTCTCTCTCTTCTCTCTCTGTCTCTGTATATTTATATAAGAGAGTTGCCTTGCTAACTGCATAATATTCCTTTCAAAATAATTCTTTTTCATTAAATTATTTATTTATTCACTTTACATCCCTATTTCAGCCCCCCTTTCCCAGTCCTCCTCCTCACACAGCTTCTCCTCCCACTCTCCTTCCCTCACTTTCCCTTCAAAGAAGTGGAAGGATCCCCTAGATATCAATCCACCCTGTCACATTAAGTAACTACAGGACTGTGAATATCCTTTCCCACTGAGGCCAGACAAGGAAGCCCAGCTTGAGGAATCAAGAGCTTTTGAAGCAAACATATACTGAAGTAACAAATCTAAGTGAAAGATTTAAAAATGTATCCAAGTTTCAACTTATAACATGATCTATATTTGTGTATGTTCATTCATTAACATTTAATTTCTATATTTGTATGTTCAAGTATGATGTATTCATACACACACACACACACACACACACACACACATATATATATGTACGTATATATATGTACAAGTCTTGCAGCTCTGGCCATCATTTAAATTAGACCTTATAATGAGGACAAGTGTTCAGTTGACTAGCTTAAAAGGAATTGAATAGATTCTGAGAGGGGGGAAGACTTATATCTAAACTCTATACTTGAGAGAAGGGGAATTATATCTGTGCTTGAGAGAAAATATGGATTATCTTTCTCTTTATGCCTGACTGAACTTAATATAATGATCACGAGATGAAATCATTTTTCTGCAAATGCCATAACTTCATTTTTCTTTATGGCTGAATAAATTCAGTTTTGAATATGTCCCAAACTTTTTATCCACTCAATCACTGATAGACATACAGGTTGATTAAATTTGTCAGCTTTTGTGACTATTGCAGTGATAAACATGTTTGTGCATGGTGTCCTTCCTGTGTGTATCTGTGGTAGCAAACTTGGGTCACATGTCTGTTCTATTTTTATTTTTTTGAAAAAACTCCACAAGAACTTTGATAGTCATATGTATTTACATTCCCACTTGTAGATTTTTATGAAAGAGTACCTGTTTTCCCACATCTTTAATAGCTATTCTAATTGGGTGAGATGGAATCTCTAAGCAGTATACATTTGAATTTCTCTGACAGTTATGAATGTTGATCTGTTTTTGCATTATTTATTGTCCATGTATTTACACATTTCAACAACATTCAGTTCATTAGTCAATTTACTGCTCAGATTGTTTATTTTTCTGTCTCATTTTTTCATTCTCTCTCTCTCTCTCTCTCTCTCTCTCTCTCTCTCTCTCTGTGTGTGTGTGTGTGTGTGTGTGTGTGTGTTTTGTGTGTGTAGGTGCATGAGTTCTAAATACAAATCTCCCATCTTAGATACAGTTGGGAGAAGATTAACTATTCTTTAGGTTGAGATTACATTTGTAGGAATAATCTCTTGTATACTTCATGGAAGTATCACCTATCAAGAAAAAGCATATAAGAAAGTGTAGAATAGTAAGGAGATATCCAGTAAAGAAAGAGAACTCTGGGAGATAGTCAGCTATAAGAGATTCCCTACCTGAACTGAGAGAAAGTCAGTCATGAATGTGAGGAGTGGTACCTTGCTGTGCTCAACCCTGATAATTAAGGTCACAGACTACCATTGTCTGGATAGCTGTCTGAGTCTGGTGGCAATTGGGATACTCCTTTTACCCGTAAAAATTCCTTGCTGCCTGTGTCTGGGGAGCCTGAAACTTCCATACCTTCTACTTGTAGAATGTCACATAGCCTTGGTGAGAATACAGATTCATCTTCCTTTCCCTCAATAAGAAACCACCCAGCAAGTACCCGGGCTTCCTGGAATGCCTTTCATTCAAAGGAGGCAAACATAGAACTTTAAACTCGAGCTAATAATTTTCATTTACACTCAAATTTCCTTCCTCTACTCTAAAGCCCATATATACTCCTGGTTCACCCTGAAAAAGAGTATATACATAAATTAATATCATCTCAGAGAGCTGTTTTATTGAAACTAGTTGAAGGCCTTTGCCTAAAATAGATGTAGTGCTAAGACATTCGGAGAAGGCCTTCTTCATCACTTTCTAGTCCGTGGCATTCAATCCAAACTGGACCAGAATCCTGTAGAATCCCACTTATTCTGGACACTTCTTCATCATTTTCCAGCCTGATATGCAAGAGAGTATGGACATCCTGAGAGGGAAGAAGTGCAGCATAGCTGGCTCCCCAAAACACACAGCTGGCACCCAATGTGGAGCACAGCCCTCTGACACATACTAAAGTAACTAGCCAGGTGTCAGACACAGAATAGTGTAAAATGAGTTAATAAATGTTATGAGCTAGTCTCAGAACAATCCAAAGCTTATGGCCTAGGCAATTTTTAATAACAAGCCTCTAAGTCATTATTTGGGAACTGAGCCTGGATGAAAAAGCCCGCATTTACATGTATCCATGTTTATCTCTTTTAGCAGCACTGCTGAAGCTCTCATTGGCTCCTTTCTCTTGACTCTTCTTCCTTTTTACACATTTTTTTGTTCCCCTATTTTGTAATTTTTGTCTCTCTTTTTCTTTCTTTGGATAAAATCTCTCTATTTATATGAATTTTTATTGGTTGATTTATTTATTTACATTTCAAATGTTATCCTCATTCCCAGTGTCCCCTTTACAACCCCTCATCTCCTCCCCCTGTTTCTATAAGGGTGCTCCCGCACCCATCCACCCTCTCCTGCCTTGGCACCATAGCATTCCCCTCTGGTGGGTCATTGAGCCTCCACAGGACTAAGAATATCCTCTCCCACTGATGCCAGATAAGGCAATCCTCTGTTACATTTGCAACTGGAGCCATAGATCCCTCCATGTATACTCTGGTTGGTGGATTAGTCCCAGAGAACTTTAGGGGAGGGGGCTGGTTGTTTGATATTGTTGTTCTTTCTATGGGGTTGAAAACCCTTTCACCTCCTTCAGTCCTTCTCCTAACTTCTCCATTGAGGTCCCCTCACTCAGTCTGATGGTTGGGTACGTGCATCCGCATCTGTATTGGTCAGGCTCTATCAGAGCCTCTCATGGAACAGCTATACTAGGCTCCTGTCAGCAAGAGCTTCTTGGCATGAGCAACAGTGTCTGAGTTTGGTATCTGCAGATGGGATGGATCCCCAGGTGGGGCAGTATCTGGATGACCTTTCCTTCAGACTTTGCTCCACTCTTTGACTCTGCATTTTTTTTCTTACAATTCTGGGTTAATATTTTTGACATGGGTGGGTGGCCTCATCCCTCAACCAGGGGCGGTGACTATCCACTGGATATGGTCTCTACAGATTCTATCTCCTCTTTCTTGGTCATCTCTATTGGGTCCTGGGAACCTCTTGGGTTACTGGCATCTGGGACTTTCTAATGGCTACCCCCAGTTCCCCATCCCCACTGCTACACACCTCCACTCAAATTCCTGACCCTCTGTACTTATCACCCCAACCTCCTCCCACACCTGAACCTGCCCACCTCTATCCCTCCCAGATTCCTCCCTCCCTCTACCTCCTATGATTTTTTTCTTCTGCCTTCTGAGTAGGACAGAAGCAGCCACATTTCTTCTCAATATCCAGACCTCATAGAGGTATCTTCTCCCTTGCTATTTGACCTATAAGCTGATTCCAAAAATATTAAGATGAGAATGACGCATATTTATCAGTAATAATTAGCTAGGCACTCATTTTTAATTCATTAACACCTAATGTTGGAGATATCCATTATTTTCTTGGTATAGAACATTCATAAATGAACCTTGGAAAACCTTGATGTGTTTAACATTCATATCAAAATGTTGAACAATGAAAAAATTAGAGTTGTTTTAAATTTCAGTTCATAGCTCACCAAAAATATCTTTGTCAACTACCACTAAGTTGTGTACTATAAATCAAAGGTTACATGTAGTCTTTCGAAAAGCTAAATCTCTTCTCTCACCTGGAACATTTCTTAGTGATAGATTACTATGTCATGGAATTAACAATTTAACTGTAAAGGAATTGTTTCATTTAAGGAAACTCTTCTCTTCTAGTATGCTTACTTCCCAAAGATCCACCCAAAGTTATCATAACTTTGTAAGTTAGAATTTCAACAATGATACATACACACTCATATGTGTGTGTGTGTGTGTGTGTGTGTGTGTGCATGTGTATGTGTGTCATAACTGTGTGACAGGTTGAATATAAAGCATAGGTTTCTTCAAAGGAAGCATGTTACTAATCTTCAATTGAATAAAAATGAAGGAGAAGCTGAGAGATAAGAGACAGTATAGATAACAGTTCAGAAATTTTATTCTTATTATTTTAAAGTATTTTCTAATGCTGAAATTACTTAGGAAAAATGAGGAAAACTATTTGGTTGTACAATGGAGGAAAAATAGTTTTCTAACTAAATGACGATAGTAAAAAGAATTAGCATGTACCTGGAAAACATTGAATGTACAGACATATTTACTTTAGATATATATTAAATAAAATTTCAGATAACTCTAGTATTTGTGGTAAAATTTAAATAATGTTACATTGAATATACTTAAGTTCTGGTCGTATTGTATGCTATGAATGCATACAGAAAGTGGTAATCATTTTATAAACACTTAAGCATATCCCTCAATATATTGTTTAAAAAGTAGACGTATTTTACATTTTTGAGTGTTTTGTCTGCATGTATGCATACAGTTCCAATGGAGATCATAAGAGGACCACAGATCCTCTGGAACTGGAGTTACATGTGGTTGTAAATCACAGTGTGAGTACTGGGAAGAGAAATCAAATCCTTTGCAAGAGCAAGAAGTAATCCTAACTGTGGAGGCTTTTCTCTAGTCTATCTTTAATCATCTAATTATCTGATATTTTCTGATTAAGAATTAAAAGTATAGAGAAAAGATAAAATGGAAGAAAGGAAGATAGAAGAAAGAGGAGTAAAAGACTGGTTAACAAAAACAACTAAATTAAGGGATGGGCTTAATAAAATCCCTATTGTGCATCAGCAAAGATGAAACAAACCTACTATTGCTAGCTGAGTCAATTCTTACAATATCTTCACATCATATGAAGCATATTGTCCGCTTCATAGATGAATTTGCATTATGACATATTGTCTCATACATCCTCAGTGGCAGTGACTACTAGAAAGTTCATTATTTAATTTACAATTTGGAAGGCTGCCTGGACCTTATCTTCTGCTTACCTCTGAACATTCTATGAGAAATAAAGAAACAAATCTTTGAATCTATCCTCTCTGTCTTTTTTTTTCTGGAAAAATTTTCTTCTGTTTTATTTTAAACAGTATGTTGATTTAGGTCTTGGTACCAGACTGATCTACAGTATTAAGAAGTCATCCTTAGTTTTAATTGATTCAATTTTTATGTAGATTTATCTTTTATTTTTAAATCCATGCCAACTCTTACTTACACAAAAGGAAACAATGTTACAGATAAATATCAATGACATATTTATTGAGGAAAAGCTATAACAAAAGTAAGATTTCTTCAATTTTCTGAACAAAGGGGCTTGAAGTCACATGATAACAGGGAAGTTATGCTGAAGTTATGTTGATCCTGAGAACTACTAGCCAGATCACACTGTTAGGAAGATCATGGTAAGATCTTTGTTCTTTGACCACTGTGTCTCTAGTGCTAGACGCAATAGCCTCATTTCTCATGGAGCTTTGATTGAAGCAAAAGTCAGGGTCAATGAACAGAGAAGCATCCACCTTTTGGCTAACTGTGCACTCTTTCTTGCTAATGCTTCAAAGTAAATGACATGAAAAATCCTCTGTAATGGTGATGAGCAGATTTTTTCATTTGTAGATGATGTCCCCACGCATGGATAGCAGGGCCATTCTTTATTTATGCTCAACCGAGTTTCTGCAAATAGAGAAATCGGCTAATTATCTACAAATTTTCATTCTTTATCTCCACAGAATTTTAATGAAGGAGAATTGCCATTTATTCATTCATATCTGTGAAGAGGGAGCAGATTCTCCCTTTGGTAATCTCTCTATTTTGCTGCAGTTGTCAGACCTTATAGTATCAAAAGGAAAGAAACTCTGGTCACTTTCTTGCAACTCACCGATCCTGTCTATTGCCACCCTTACCATCTACTTCATAAACAAATCTCTAATTCTCAACTGTAAAGATAAAGTAAAAGTATTCTGTGCACTGATGTGCATGTGTGTGTATGTGTGTGTGTGTGTGTGAGTTTTTGTGTGTTTTCTGCATAGGAAGATTCTCTGTGAAGATATGGCTTGGTTTAAGTGGGTTGTACTTGATATAAAGTAATCAAATCAAATCAACAAATATCCACTGAGGACAACTATGCAAGGCAGTGAGCTTGACAAAATACCCTTGTACTCATTTCTGGCATGAAGTCTACCGACCCTAGAAGTATTTGGCACAAGGGTGCAACTTCTGTGCTGTAAAAGAGTCATCATCATTACCAGTAACAAGAGCTCATTATTGCATCAAAATATCTCCAGAATCTGGCCCTGTATCCATTCCAACTGCCACTGTCTTAATTCAGACTATCTTGTGTTTCTCTCAGAGTATGGAATTCCTTCTATCTGGTTTCACTGCTGCAGACCATTAGTTTTCTTGCCATGCATACTTTCCATAGTGGCCAATTATTTAAAGCATAGATATTCCTAAGTTTATAATAAATTTTCCTCTAACAAAACCCATCAGAAGATGAGATAGCATAATTAACTTATATGGCCTATTACAGAATGACTGTCAAACATCTACAGAAAAACAAAACAATACAATATGCCACAGAAAGGTGGTGTCTGTCCTTGAGCTCATGTATCTAGCTAGCTGGAAGCTGTGTGTGGGTCCCTGGTTCTGGAGCGTGTCCGGATGATCTCCGGGCTGAGGACAGAGTGAGAGCACGGAGGGTCTGCTACCGTCTCTGCCGCTGCCTCTACCTGCGTCTCCACTGTCCGTTGGTCTTTGGCCAGGCCTGGTATGAAAGGTCTGGGCCAAAGGGTACAGAGCTCGAGCAGGGAGGAGAGATTGCCTTCCCCCACTGTTGCCTCTGCCGGAGTCTCCGCTGTCGCCGCTCAGTCATTCCCAAGTGCTGCAGCTGTCTTCCAGTGCTGAGCTGGCCCAGGCTGGGCCGATAGGAAGCCAGCTAGTTGGCAAGGAAGCAGCTTGGTGCCCCAGGAAGGTTCCAGGAGAGCAGATCTAGAGCAGATCTCTCCCCAAGTGTTACAGCTCTAGTGTTACATACACCTCTTGCAACAGAAACTCTCGGACACCAGGATGATTCTCGAACACACGTTTACTTCTCCAGAACAGAGCCCTTATATATAGTTTAAGGGTGGGTTAGGGTCTGGCAGCAGATAACGTCTATTGGCTTGGTCTAAGAGCTCGGAGATACCTCATCTACATGTAAGAGAGCCTGAGGCACTGATGGTCATAGACCTCTCCTTGGGAGGGGCTGTGGATGACCAAAACTGAATGAAAAGAGCCAGGGCCTGGGGGCAAAAGCTGAATACTTGCTGTCCAGATAATGGTCCGGGGTTCAAGACTCCCTCAACCAGGTACCCAACTGCTTCTCCCAGCCCAGCACCCCACAGCTGTGATTTACTGCTGCTGCCCAGCTTGATGAGAGAAAATAGCTCTCCTTACCGGTAGCCTGGGAAGACATCAACATTCAAAGTATACTTTTTACTGAATGTGTGTTGTGTTTATTCCATAGTAAAATAAAAGTTGAGTGATTAGACATTGAATATTGCCTGCACATGTGTTCTTTCTCTCTCTTCTTAGTCAAAAATAGTTTAATGCCTTGCATCATTCTCAAGTGCAAACTCAGTGAGTATATAGTCCCCATTTAAAGATTAAACAATGTTTTTTATGGACCACCCTCCAATTCAATTAAATTCATTATAACATTACTCAAGCATAGGCCTAGGCATAGTCTTTGAGACTGTTTGTGCTTGTCTCCCAACAAATCAATTTATTTATGAGAAATAAGCAGCACAGTGAAAATAAAAGGCAAAACAAATATCAGTACCACAACTGTTTCTCATGAAATTCCATTATGAATATAGAATTCAACAGTAGAAGGATGTATCTGTATGATAAATTCAACTTCATAACACAGACTCATTTTTTAAAAAATGATTTTATCATGATATATTAAATCATTCTCTTACTGTGAGGTTTGTTTTTTCTTTATGCCTCAATAGTATTTTTATTTTTTGAAATATTTGAGCTATGATGTAAAGTTTAGTGTTCTAGCAACATTTCCATAATGGAATATGATCTTTTAGGGTAATGATGAAGGAGTGAGGCAATTTTGAGAAGCAACTACTTATGTCAAGAGGTGGGCTCATCACACATAAGTTTTTTTGGGGAAAAAAAGCCCTAAAGGAGGAGATTAAGAAATTAGCTCAGTCAATATAGTTCCTTTTCTTAAGTAATAGTGGGAACATGAGTTCAACTCCCAGAGCCTATGTAAAGGAACTAGGTGAAATGGTACATGCGTGTAATCCAACAAACTAGGGAGACAAAGACTCACTGTCATTGCAGACTGGACAAATCAGCATGTCTCTATTAATGAGAAACCCAGTATTAGAAAACAAGAAGGCTAACAACTATGTAATGACACTTAAGTTTGACAACTCTCCTTCAATAACTTGAAATTAAACTTCCAAGCCTCCATTAACTGTGTAATAAATGTTCTTGTGTATAAATCATCCATTTCAAAGCTAAAATGGAGATTCACACGGATTTAAATATTGCTGAGAATTACCTAGGATGTCTTTTTAACTGTGATCTTACAGGGGTTGAGGATTTAGCTCAGTGGAAGAGCTCTTGCCAGCAAGCACAAGGCCCTGGGTTCTGTCCTCAGCTGTGGAAAAAACAAAACAAGAACAACAACAAAATCTGTGATCTTACTTCTCAATCTTTCAAATTGTTTGAAGATTTGAAGCAAATAACAAACATTCAGATTCATCAAGGATTCCTTTCTTACTTACTAACTTATTATACAGAACAATTTTTGTTAAAACCCAATTGTAAGGATTTGTGTATACTTGAGCCAGGGAGTGACACTATTAGAAGTTGTGGCCCTGTTAGAGTAGGTGTGTCACTGTGTGTGTGGGTTTTAAGACCCTCATTGTAGCTGCCTCAAAGCCAGTAATCTATTAGCAGATGTGGGGTGATGGGTTGTGAGAGGCAGTGGGGTACCCAGTTGAGTCTGCTTTGAACCCCAGTGACCCTAATGGGACAGTAGGAGCTTGGCCTTGCTCCTGGGGCCTGGTTTCTTTCACTTAGCTTCAGTCATCCATAGCTCCTCCCAAAGAAAGGTTTGTGGCCTTAGGTCACATAGCACAAGTAGCACAGGTAGCACAGGTAGCACAGGTAGCACAGGTAGCACAGGTATCACAGGTAGCACAAGTAGCACAGGTAGCACAGGTAGCACAGGTAGCACAGGTAGCACAGGTA
>NW_021620842.1:6679366-6690891 GCF_004785775.1 Grammomys surdaster | reverse complement strand
TAGCACAGGTAGCACAGGTAGCACAGGTAGCACAGGTAGCACAGGTAGCACAGGTAGTACAGGTAGAGGGCATGACTACAGACCAAAGAGCTTCAAGAGATCTCTATAATAATGAGGTACCTAAAGGCCAGAGGGCATAGCCAATTAAACATTCCTTCCCAGACCCTCCTTCTTACAAATAAGTATTTAACCTCAGGCCCACCCTGAGGATGTGGGGTACAGCTACATCCACATTCTGCCAGGACAATAAACCTTTTTAAACCATGGATTTCCTCATGTCATTGGGCCTGCCATGGAGAACCATAGAGGGGGCCTTAGAGAGGGCCTTCAACTTCCAAGCTGCCTCGGCCTAATCTCCTACCTGGAGGACTTCTCTGCATTCCACAATGGAGGTTTGCCAACTCAAACAAGCTAGCCAAGCCAGCCTTGACACAGCCAAACAAGTCACAGTGACCAAGAGTCTCCACCCCACAGGGTGCTGTCAGAGCTTCTCCCCCTCGTCCCTTTTGGCTGCTGGTTGGTCCAGCCCATATGCTCTCCTTATTAGTTCTTCTGTGGCTCCCAGCTGCATCTGGGAGCCCAAGGACAGAGACCAGCTAACCCCAGCACAGCATAGAGTAAACTCAAATTCCTGTGCTTCTGATCCCAGAGCATCGGTTCCAGATGCCTGGGACACTCAGGAATCACTACTCAGCCCATCAGAACCCAGGCCCACCCTTGAGTTACAGCCCTGCAAGCAACCTTCAGATAAAGATGTAAAATTCTCAGCTCTTCTTGCACCATGCCTGCCTGGATGCTACCATGCTCTTGCCCTTGATGATAATGGACTGAAACTCTGAACCTGTAAGCCAGCCCCAATTAAATGTCCTTTACAAGACTTACTTGGTGTCTGTTCACAGCAGTAAAATCCTCACTAAGACAGAAGTTGATACCAGGGACTGGGTTACTGCTTTGATTGGCTTAACCATGCTTTTGTTGGAAGAATGTAGATTTGGGGGACTTTATATTTCCAAAGCCATGAGATATTTTAAATGGGGCTTAATGAGCCATCCTAGTAGGAACATTGAAGACTTCATTGCTGTGAGTGATTTAAACTGTACAGACCTGACCCAAGAGGTTTCAGAAGGTAAGAATTTCATTATGTGGTGTAGAGATTGTTTTCATGGTATTTATTTTAGTGAAGAATGTGGCTGCTTTTGCCCTTGTCTGAAGAGTCTACCTGAGGCTATGATAAAAATATTTATATTAATTTCATTGATAAAAGAAGTCTCAGAAAAGCCCAGCAGAGACTTTGTTCTCTGGATAAGTCTCATGAAGAACTTTTTGAACAAGTCTAGAAAGCTCAGGAGGGAAAAATATAAAATATATAGTTCAAGTGTTGAACTGGCACCAGAAAGAGACATTGAACTGAATCCTATGTTCTAGGAGATAACAGATTAAGGGATTTGGAAGGAAAGATCCTATCAAGATCCTGGTACACACCTTTAATCCCAGGAGACAAAACCAAACAGATCTTTGCATTTCAGGCCAACCTGGGACAAAGCAGGTTCTAGGTGAAGAAAACCTTAAATCCAGGCATGGTGGCACACACCATTAATACCAGAATCACAGGGGACAGAGCCATGCAAATCTCTGAGTTCGAGGTCAATCTACAGAGCAAGCTCCAGGAAAGTCAAGCTTAGTCAGAGAGAGAGTCACAAAACAGAAAGCTGGTAATAGAACAAAGGGGCCATGTGCTAGCTCTTGCTAGCAACAGAACACGGCAGCTTTGGCAACATGTCTCTTGCTTTATAGTCAAGAGGAGAAGGATTGTATTGGGATAATTGATTCTGGTTAACTGGAGCTCAGAAATTAGTGGTGATTAAGCAGAAACCAGCATCACTGAGGTGAAATCTTCTGGGAAATGTTTTAGGAGAAAAGAAGCAACCTGTATTCCAGAGATAGCCAACGTTGTCCCTTGTTATACATCTGTACTTTGCAATAAATAAGAGTCACCTAGGTAGTACTGGTTTTGAAGACATGAAAGGTTCATGAAGATCAGCTGAGGCTTGGGACTATGAGAGGCCATGGAAGGCCACTGGTGAAATTGCACCCTCAGTTGCATTTGATGTCCCAGAACTGAAGGGGTCATGCAAAGGATATGAAGATTGGCACCATTAAGAGAGCCTATGAGAGGCTATTGATGAAGTCTAGTTGCAGCAGAAGATCCCAGTGTATTGGAGATGCCAGTACCATGGGATGGTTACCAAGAACAGCAGCAGCAGTAGAGTGGATCAACCTTTGCCGAGAATACTACAGATTACAGAGCTGGAGAAGTGACACCAGCTCTTCGGAGGAGCCCAGATCATGTGTGGATCTCAGACACTGGAAAAAGAAGCTATAACATTGAAGTTGCCTTGGACCCCAAGATGTTTGAGATGCCAGATCTGTGGGCTATGTGCTGAGGAAAGCTGCTAACAGGGAGTGGAACCAGCCCAGGAGAAAAAAGTTGGTTGCAGTCAACAAAGATGAAAAAGGAGTTGTAGATCTGAAGACTGCATTGACAACAGACATGGAGATGTAGAGTTTGGAGTTGTTAAGCTGGTTTCTTGTCTTTCTTTGAGAATTACAATTAAGTGATTAGATGAATCTCAGAGACCTTGAATTTTGGATGTTTAGCATTGTTGAGACTGCTGCAGACTATGAGGACTCTGGATGTTGGGTTAAATGTATATTGCATTATGCTATGTTTAGGTATGGCCCTCACAGACTCATATGTTTGAACAAGCCTATGAGGGTCAGGGTGTGGAATGTGAGGATTTGTATACGCTTGGGCCAGGGAATGACTCTGTTAGAAAATGTGACCCTGTTGGAATAAGTGTGGCCTTGTTGAAGTAGGTATATCTCTGTGGGTTGGGACTTTAAGACCCTCATTATTGCTGCCTGGAAGCCAGTATTTAGATAGCTGCCTTCAGATAAAGATGTAGAACTCTCAGCTCCTCCTGCACCATGACTGCCTAGACACTGTCATGTTCCTGCCTTGATGATAATAGACTGACCTCTGAACCTGTAAGCCAGCCCCAATTAAATCTTGTCCTTTATAAATGTTGCAACAGTCTTGGTGTCTCTTCATAGCAGTAAAACCCTTATGAAGACACTAATCATCTCCTTCACACTACTTTTCAGAAATATAATTAAATGATGATTAAATTACATGTCTGATATCTCATTAGAGGAAAGAACCTGCCATTCTATCTTCATCAAATTTTATATTTCTAGCTACATATATGTGAACTCCATATATCATTTGAAAATAGTTGACCTCAATAAATATTTCACCAAACCTAAAGAAGCTTTGCTTTGGTTGAGAACAGAGTAAGACTTTTCCATCCACTTATCCTTGCTTCTCTTTAGGAGAAGCCTCTGAAGTGGCTTAGCACAATTACTAAGTCTTGATAGATTATCTATGGAAACAAATTTGTTCTTCACTGACAAGTGAAGATAATGTGAAGCAAGTGATAATGCTGTTATAAGGACAAACTAAGATAAGATAATGATTGTGAACACATCTTATGCCCCAAAGTTCTCCAGCACTTGCCATATGAGTAAATGCAAGACATGGCCATCACCCAAAGTTTTCCTTAATAGCTGGAAGAGAATCTGAAACTGATTGGGTTGAGCCAAGTGCAATTGCTATAACATGTATTAGAAACACTAATGGTTTTTCTTGAGGACTCTGGTTCAATAAAGGCACCCCAAGTTCAAACATAAGACAAATCATCTTTAGAGTGCCCCAACTCTAGTTAAATAACATTTTCAAAATCCTGAACTTCAATTTCCCTGGACCTTTGTTTTCCTGCCAGCTCAAAAGAATAATTTCCAAATGTTCATATCTATATTTATAGGTTGTTGAGAAAATATGAAAAGAAAAAAGCCGGTCAGTGGTAGCGCACACCTTTAATCCTAGCACTTGGGAGGCAGAGGCACTCCAATTTCTGAGTTTGAGGCCAGCCTGGTCTACAGAGTGAGTTCCAGGACAGCCAGGGCTGTACAGAGAAACCCTGACTCAAAAAAAAAAAAAAAAAAACCACACACACACACACAAGAAAAAAAAAACAGAGAGAGAGAGAGAGAGAGAGAGAGAGAGAGAGAGAGAGAGAGAGAATGAATAATGGTCATACCTGATGCTTCTGTGTTTGAATTATCATGAGAAATTATTTCTGCATTGCTTATTCCATATCTTCAAATTTGGAATATTTGTAGTGGTTGGAAAGGAACTAAAATTAAAACAGGAAAAGAGATAAGCAAAATTTTATTTAGAAAGTAAAATTTACTCTTAAGCACCTAAGAACATCTATGAATAGCTAGTATGGTATTCTTCACTACTGAATTTTTCATACACCCAGAAGGATCTGAGTTTAAATACCCATTATCAAGTACAAAAACAAGAACAGGTCCAGTTCTATGTATATATAATTCCACTGCTTCAAAGTGGGAAAGTGAGATTCTTTGATATTCCTGGTCTGGTCAGATAACCAGCCTTGCCCAATCAGTCAACTCCTGGTTCAGTGACAGACCCTCTTCAAAAATTCAAGTGAAATGTGATTAAATTAGCAACTAATAATTGATTCTGACCACCACCCGTGTATGTGAGTGTACACATATATACTCACACACAAATACACACACACACACACACACACGTACACACAAACACACACCTCTAGTACAAGAATTCCTCATGTTCCTTTTCTTGTTGTTTGTTGTTGTTGTTTTTGTTGTTGTTAATAAAGGCTGTAATGCCTCCAGGAATGTAAATCACCTCACCAGGTAATATTATGTGTGGATCTCATTACAAAATCTAGCTTCAGTAATTCTTTGCATGTTATTATACTGGTGATTCAATTCCCTTAAGCAGTAATTTCCTTAAAATGTAGATTATGAGTATCAGAGGTATCTGACTCCAAAGATTGACATAAGAATGAAGTCATGAAGCTTTCTACCTGTATTTATTAAAAGTCAGTGCAGGGATTATAAAATACTCTATTGCTTGTACAACAAGTACATAGAAGTTTTCATTGTGTTTGCTTGCAATAAAGGATTATTGATACTTATTTATTACTTGTATAGTAACTACTATAAAGAAAAACAAACAAAATACAACTAAAGAAAACATTTCCAGGAAGATGATAAGTAGCCTACATTCTCCTTCCTTTATAGAAATAGGGTAGCAAGGTGAACTTTATGAACCATCTAGAGACCTGGGATGTAAGAGCCTCTCAGGACTCAACGGGGATGACCTTAGTAAAAATGTCTAACAATGGGGAGATGGGATCTGAAGGGACAGCCTCTTGTAAATAAACAGGGATCCCACTGGAGGGATAGTATCACCAAACAACCTTCAAAATTTTTGACCCAGAATCATTCCTGTCTAAAACAAATGCTGGGATAAAATGGAGCACTGATTGAATGCAAGGCCATCCAATGACCTGCCCAATTTGGGATGCATCCCATAAGCGTGCGTCAAACCCTGTTACGATTACTGATATGATGTTGTGCTTGAAGACATGAGCCTGGCAAAGCTGTCCTCTGAGAGGCTCTATCAGCAGCTGACTGAGACAGATGCAGAAACTTATAGCCAACCATTGGACTGACATCCAGAACCCCTATGGAAAAAGAACTAAAGGAGCTGAAAGGGATGGCAACCCCATAGGAATTGCAGCAGGATCAACTAACCCAGACTACTCATAGCTCCCAAAGTCTAAGCCACTAACTAAAGAGCATACATGGGCTAGCCCATGGCCCCTGACACATAACAACAGAGGACTGCATTGTCTATCCTCAGTGGGAGAGGATGTGCATCATCCTATAGAGACTTGAGGACCATGGGAAGGGGAGGAGAGCACACTCTTAGATGCAAAGGAGAGTGGGGATGGGTTGAAGAATTCTTGGAGGGCATATTGGGGACAGGGAAACATTTAGAATGTAATTAAATAAAACCATTTTAAAATAATCTCTGGCTTATCATTACATACACTTTATTTCTGGTTCCCCTTCTTACAGGATATTTGATGTTGGGTAAGTGAAGTGATATTTCTGACATATGTGTATATATATATATATATATATATACATATTTTATGCATAAAATCACAATACAGTTTTTATGGTTTTCAGTAGCAGTTGGTGGAATGTTACATAAAATGAACTTAAAGAAGTTAGTGACACATAAAATGTTTGTAGGTACTTACCATTGCTGTTAATATTTTTATCTATTTGTTTAGTAATTTGACTATTGTAAGACATATACACGTTAGATTTTTCTTCATCTTGAGCTTATCGATTACATATATCATATTAATTGATCCTCATCAGTATTCAAATGTGGAAAGTTTTCTCACTCACTATTAGTTTCTAAAACATAAGGGTCATAGGTAAAATCAACTTTTCCAGATCACATATAATTAAGAAGAAACAGAAAGAAGAGTTTTCCTTGATCTTAGTAGCATTAAATTGACTCTAATGTCATCTAAAGGAAGATACATTTCTATTTACAAGTAACAAGCAAGGTATTTAAAACAGCCTCTAGCTCACAATAAATCCCTACATGACTGATTTGTAAAGGAAATATTGTTCACATTGGGATTTTTGGGATACTCAAAACTTCCAGGCCAATGCATATCACTTTAAAATATTTCTTGCATCAATTGCACACAATTACTCTAAAAGATGTGGACAGAATCAGTGACATTTTCAAAGTCAAAGGATTCATATGCTGAATATTTTATGTCACGCACACAGGCCAATAAGTAGCAGAAGTGGGCTTTAAACAAATCTACTTACCTAAATTTGGCTCTAAAACCTAATCATTAAATAAGTGAATAGTTTCTAGCCTGATATTAAGTGAACTAGAATCTATTTCATAAAATACTATGAAGAAAATAACTTGCAGTATAACAATTATGTAATCTGGTGTTCTGGTCTCTCTTAGTCTCTCTTTCTCTCCCTCTTATTCTCTCCCTCCTTTCCCTCTCTACCCCTCTCTCTTTCCTACTCTCTCTAAAAGCTGTTTTCTACCAAACAGGCCAAACAACTGATAAACATTTATAGAGCTCCTGGTTTTTTACCTTAACGTGCCTTAGACAACGATGGAATCTCTTTAAGCTGAGATTTATTTATGCTCAACAATAATTAAAAGAGAAAGTGAGAAGGGGATGGAAATGAACATATCCATCTTTATTGCTGAGATCCCATAATTATAAGAAGGAAAAATCAACGTGGCCAATGCCAGATGCAATCTGGTAAGAGGTTTAAACAGCCTGGCCCACATGGGAAATGCCCTTGGGTGGACAGATTTATCTGTCCCTGAAATTTCCAGAGATGGTGGCTTATTTATCAAGTACTAGAATGTTGAAGTCTCCATACTGCTTTTAAAATAAGAGACTGGTGTCACAGAAACAGCATGGTCAGAAGGAAAGGCCAGGGGAAATCATATGATATAAAATCTCTTGACAAACTGGTCCTTTGGTACTTCCAGGAACAAAGGTGGATGAATTTTCATGCTCTGTGCTCCTGGTCTCCCTCTCATTGATACATTCCTTAAAAGGATGATATGTGTGTTCCTGTAGTTGATCACATGCTCCCTAGGGCTCTGTGCCAAAGAGCTTATTTAAGGACTCATTGGATCCACTGTAGTCTTTGGGTAGATTATTGTACGTATCATAAGAAAAGCAAACACTTAAGAACACAAAAAAAAAGGCTCTCACATTTTTCTCATTTGTTCATAAAACTACTGTATACTAGGCATACCTCATTCATCACAGTCAGTCAGCACCAGGGAATGAAGATTATATCTTAACACAGGCAATGTCATCATCTCCCTAAACAGGTAGAGAGAATAAAGATCATTATATCTTAAAATGGCAATAAAAATTTTCCAAAACACTGACAATCATAGACTCATTCCATTTCAACAGTATGAATGTGTGCTAAGAACTTCCAGTCTGCCAATTTTCTATGTGATGTCTCACTGAATACTGAAAACAATGAAGTTAGTATTCTTTTTCAGGTTTTACAGATAAGTGAACAGAAGCTTGGGAGGTGAAATGATTTTTCTCTCGGTCACAGAAGTATGCAGCTGGAGATAGAGAGGCTGATCCCAGACCTATTATATAAAAAGGGTTGTCTCTCTCTACTCTCCTTGTCATATCAGACATGATGCTTAGAAGACACTTTACTATAGGTTTTAGTTTAACTTCTTACTGGCTTTCTGATCTTAGAAGAATCATTAAACTACTCTGTGACTGATTTTCTTATCTGTAGAGAAATGGATGAGATTGTCAAATGTCCTGGCTGTTTTACCACTGAATCTGAGACTCATAGAAAAACATTGTATGCAATAGATTTGTTCAAGTGTAAGCTAGTATCATTATACATTCTAGCTTCTGCCAATGTGTGAATTTTCTCCAGAGTGGAGGTTACTATAGTTTAAATGTATAGGTATTTTAAAAGAATGAAACTAACAGTATATTACTTTCCATAAAAAGTAACTCAGAGGTAAACTAGAATTATCAAATTTTCTTTAGTTACTATCAAATATAAGTTAAAAGGAATAACTGCCCTATTTCAAAGCAGAAAATGCATATTACGTTAATATCTGAAACTATTAATAATAAAGATGGTAGACATAAAATAATTTTCCATTTGATGTTAACTACAATCTCAGGGAACTCAGTATAGGTGAAGTACAGAAATTGATATGTGTCTGAAACTCTGGTGAGGGAAGAGATGAATTACATCACAAAGGAGCCTACAATACATGTTAGCGGTTGTATAGGAGGGGAGACTCTAAAAGTTCAAATCTGAGATTACAGGATTATGAACCAGCTATTCTAAAATCTTTGGGTAAATTATTTGACTCAACTAGACTTCAACTGCCCCTCTGTTGAAAAAAGGGGTCATACTCTAGATAGCATTTTTACAAAAAATATTGTTTTACTTTAAGTATATGCATGATTTTCCCCTGCATCTGCATGTAAGACCCATAGAATCAGAATTACAGATAATTGTGGGCCACTATACAGGGGCTGGCAGATGAACCAAGGGCATTTGCAAGGGTGACAAGTGCTATAAAACAATGAACAATTCGTTTTTTCATCCTTTTTCTTAAGGTTGTTAACATTTTGTAGAAATGTATTCTTCTATGAACTAAATAAGTATATATTAAGTGCTGTTTAATTGCTAAAATTTACCTACACTTTTAGGTCTCTCTAAAATATGAGAAATTAAGCATAACTCAAAAACAGTACTATATTCACCATACTAAAATACATCTTTAATCCTAGAACTCGGAAGTTAGTGGCAGAATAATGTTCCAGAACTTGGGGTCAGTCTGGTCTACATAGCATGTTTCAAAACAGCCAGGAGTATATACTGAGACTATGTCCCTAAGCAAGCAAAAAGAAAGAAAGAAACAACAAAACTCCTAATGTATTTTAGGTACTAGAAGAACCAGTTCAACTTCACTTGAAATGGAAACCTATTGTGCTAGGTTCAAGAAAGTCACAGCACAGAACATAGAAATATAATTGCTGTTTTTTCATTGGATATTATATTTACATTTCAGATATTATGCCCTCTTCTCATTTCCCCACACCCAGAAACTCCCTATCCAATGCCCCCTCCTCCTACTTCTATGAGGATGTGCCTCAACCCACCCATTCAACAACTCAACATTTCACCACCCCCGAATTCCCCAACTGACAACACACTGGGGCATCTAGCCTTTGCAGGACCAAGAACTTCCTCTACCAACTATGCCCAATAAGGCCATCCTTCCCTCACAATTGCTTTAAAAAGAGCAATATGACAACTCAGTGTAAATATGAAATAATGTTTGAATATATCTAATAAGACTGAGGTCTGAGAAGTATTCTACATCTGATTACTTGTCCAAAAATAGGAGACAGAAGAAGAGGATCAAAAAGAGGAGGTTAAAGAGAAGGAAAAGTATACAAAGAAAAGAGTAAGCAAAGAGGAAGAGGAAAGAGAAAGGGAAGGAAGGATAAGATGGTAAATCATTTGACAAAGACAAAAGATCTTCCATGAAAATGTTTATATAAAAAGCAAGACAGGTTTGCAAATAGACAGGTCACATGACTTTTGATTCTAAAGGAAAATGAAATTGGGAACCCTAACCCTAACCCTAACCCTAACCCTAACCCTAACCCTAACCCTAACCCTAACCCTAACCCTAACCCTAACCCTAACCCTGATAGGAAAACAAGACAAAAGATTTGATGGATTCTTTATTCCATGGTTTCTCAGAAACTACATTATATTTAAAAAATGGAAATGGCATTTAATCATATTATTAAATATTACAGCAAATACTCTATGGAAAAAATATTTAAATGATAGAATTCTCAAGCTAGGACTCCTAAAAGCCCTGCTATTTCTTACCAAACTCCCATCCTAAATCTCTTAATGCTTGATTTTTCTAGTAAGCTGGCTGCTCATCTGTGAGAACAAATATGTAGACAGTACCAAAGTATTCCATTACATCAGTTATCTTCCCTTTCAGCAACATGGTATGGAACAAATGGCTGTGGATGAAAAACTAAAAAAAAAAAAAAAAAAAAAAAAAAAAAAAAAAAAAAAAAAAAAAAATCACAGAGAGTCCAATAGGAGGACAGGATACATTCTCCTACATGCCTCTGGCCAAAGCTCAGTTTCAGTCTCCTGGAAACAATAGCAACAAGAAAAGACAATTATATTCCTTATATAGGAACAAAATTAAACTTCTACTTTCTGTGTAATTCATACATGACATTCTGAATCATTTTATATTCTATCCTCAAAATCTCTGGCATGCTCAAGCTGACGCATTCAATCCCAAATGTTTACCTTTCATCAATCTCATATGTTTTGTCTTATTAAAAAATCTTATATGATTTACCTTTCTGATTTACTCTCTTTTTGTTGTCTCCCTCCCTGTTTCTCAGAAAAACCTCTTCTATACTAAATATTGTTTATAACTGTCTCTTCTACCATGATGTTTTCTCTCATCACCCTGTTACATCTGTTGCATTAAGAAGATCTTCTTTACAGTCGTTAGACAATATTTATTTTATTATTACAAGACAGGCACGAATTAGAATTTATGGAAGACTAAACTCCTTAAATATAGAATTTTGGATTGCAGTACTTTGTGCAAAATAAATAGTTTAGTCAGGAGGGAAAGATGGATCTGAATTTGAATCCTCATATTATATCTTACTAAGTATATTTGTTTAAATAGTAACACTACCATTGTAAAGTAGTTCGTTTTTCTGGAAAATTGGGCAATTTTAAAGCTCCCTTTGGAAACAAAAATGAATTTTTTTAAATATTAACTACATATAGGCTTTATCAAAATCTTTCTTCCATGATGGAAGTCATCTATGACTGTTCACTCTTAGCACTGCTTGTATTGTTATGGTTTAGATCCAGAATGAGCTCTGCGATGTAGCATTCTTAGTTGGAGGAAATTAACATTAACTTCTGAG
>NW_021620842.1:6638766-6679266 GCF_004785775.1 Grammomys surdaster | reverse complement strand
ATATATATATATATATATATATATATATATATATATATATATATGTACATATATATACATTGTGTATATATTATGTATATATTATATGTACACTATATATATAATATATATTATCATTTATTTAATAAATAGCAGTATAATAGCCTGTCATTGTGTCAGACGCATGACCGAAACACAAGCATTTAATGACTTTATTATAAGACACAAATGTTTGATTCTAGCATAAGGTAGGAGAATGTGTATTCACTTACTGATGCTACTTAAGATCAAAAAATGAACAGGTTATTCCATACAACTTGCCTTTGTGCCTGAGGACACTTGGCTCAGCAATCTTCATTAATTCCTTTCTAAATCTTCAAAGCTGTGTTCTTTGCTGATGTGAACTTGGTCACCTTCCTTTTTGTGCTGTCCTCTTAGGCACTTGAAGACTGATAAGTCAGGGTCTCATCTTTCTTGTCTCCAGTGTGAATTACTTTCATTCCTCATCACAAGTCCCCTTCTCCACTCCAATATTTATTTCACATTGTGCTACCCTTCCAATTCTGAACAGTGGAGAATCACAGCAAGACACTGAAATCCATATAATAATACATAAAGTATCTCAAACTTACATTAACTAATAGCCAGTAATGGATAGTGTTCGCATGTACAGACTGATATAGAAACTTAGGAGACAATACAATCTTTACTACCAATCCAATGTTCACTGTCATCTACAGAGACAATAGCAGGTTAGAATGTTCAAAATATGCACTGCTCTATTAACAAAATTAATCAATAATGTCCAAGTGTTTTATTCATCAATTCAACAATGTGTCTATGATTAACTAACTATATACTGACAGACAGAATACATTCTGTAAAATCTCTCTATCCTGTGAAAACAAAATAACCAGAAAACAAATTATACCCAATCATAAATGGCAATAATAGGGATATCAAAGAAAACAGTCATGAATGGGTAAGAACAAATAGCCTTAGGTCTCATGCAAGAATACATAACTCCACTTATAGCTAGTGGCACATGTTGCATGAATGATTCTTTATTCTCTGCTTTCATCATTTGTAGAACCAGACATACAAACAACCCTTTAGGGATTGCTGAGAAACTGCATAAGCAAACACACAAAAATCAACTAGCTCATTCTGATATTTAGGAAAAAATCATTATAGTGTCTTTTCTTTGTTTTCAAATACTAAGTATGCATATAGAGATATTATAATGGCAGAAATTATTTTCCAAATACAGTACTTAAGTTTGATTCTGTTAATAAGCAGGCATGAATTTGTATTAGTTTGGAAGTAAAGCATGTATGTCCACAAACCACAGTCAAAATACTCATGTTTTTCAATCGTTTTTACTTTGATTTACATAAGGTTTCCCCTTACTTTTGTTCTCTATTACCTGTCTTCTCTATTGTGTCCTTTCCACTCATATTTCCTGATTTCCTCCCTTGTTCTTGAAATCAATTATTATCCCTTCATTACCAATTTAAAAGGGAAGAAACTAAGTACAACTTGACAGGGAACGTCAAGATCATTATGAAGTTAACAAAAAGTCCATCAGTGAAACCTATAAGCCAATGCAAGAATGTATTACAGAAAACCAGGAATCACATATTCCTATAGAGTATAAGGGGAAAGATCATAAGTGAAAATTTTAAAACATTATCTCTAATATATCAGTCTTGGCTCTCTGTGTAGGTATAATATAAAGAACTGCAAAGCAACTAACAGAATGAGTAGGAAGAGAGAAAATGTCATAACATTACAAATGATTGTCAAGCACACAGAAAAGGAATTGTCCATCTTGATGGCAGCGAATAAATGTTTTTAGAAGATGTGTTGCAAGAAAAAGTGAAATATTTAATTGCGGTTTCCTTGAAGAGCACGATATATTTCTAGCTTTCCTCTCTGGATAGGCTTGGTATTGCTAGACCTGTTACAATGGAAACTGACACTTAGAAAGGTTAAGTAATTGTCTTGATCCCACAAGCTGGAAAACATAGAACAAATATAAAAGTAAGATTGATTTAAACAGTCATATTCACCATACCACTGTACTCTGTTGAAATTAAAACAAATTGCTTCTGACAAGAGTGATGTAGCAGAGATTGAATGGGTCTTAGACTCTTTCATTTATTTATGTTTCGCTGTTATTTTGTATTCAAAAAAGTAGAAACTTCTCCAGAAATCTTATTGTCTATAGAATAGTTCCTAACATACTATATGTGATTATTGCTGACTCAATTGAAGGATACATCTAGGGAGAAACAGTATACTCATGGGGAAGGGGATAACTGTAAAATGCTACCTAGTGTGGGTCTTAACAATCCTTTTCATATTTGAGATGCCACAGCAGAGCTATATTTTCTAGGCTTTACTCTAGAGAGTTGAGGTCATGGAAATGGTTCTAGCTAACACAAGATTTGGCATATGCACTCAGTTGTATGTTATTTATACACACAATTTTATTAAATATTATAGAATAAAGGAGATATTATAGTACAGTCCCCATAGTCTCCATCATGAACCTCATAAGATTCTTGGCTTGTGCATTTTTTTCAGCCATTGAGCTCAATAGAATAGGACAGGTAGATAATATCAAGAAAGTGAGAAGACCAAGAGGTAAGAAGCTTTGAGATCTGTTTGCTTTCTTTTCCCTTCCTTCCTTCCTTCCTTCCTTCCTTCCTTCCTTCCTTCCTTCCTTCCTTCCTTCCTTCCTCCCTCCCTCCCTCCCTCCCTCCCTCCCTCCCTCCCTTCTTTCTTTCTTTCTTTCTTTCTTTCTTTCTTTCTTTCTTTCTTTCTTCCTTTCTTATTATATTATTTATTTTTGCTTATTCATCTCTCATACAATATGTCCTTACAGTTTGTCCTCCCTCCACTCCATGCAGTTACCCTCCACCTCCCCTCTTCCCATGGTCCATTCTGTCTCCTTTCCTTTCAGGAAAGAGCTGGCCTCCGAGGGAAATCAACCAACCACAGCAGAACCTTCAAATCAAGAGTTAATGAGGCAAGAGTGGATGATCCAATAGGAGGAAAGTAGGTTCAAGAGCAGGCAAAGGATGCAGAGGTATCCTCAGTCTCACAATTAGGAGTCCCACAAACACTCCAACCTGAACAACCATGGCATCTATTCAGATGACTTAGCACAGGCCTATGCAGGATTTGTCACTGGCTATTCCATCTCTCTGAGCCACTATGTACCCTACTTAATTGATCCTGTAGAGTGTGTTCTCCTAGTACCCTTGCCATGCTGGATACTACAATATTTTTTATCCTCTTCCAGAGGATTTCTTGAGCTCTGCCTAATGTTTGTCAGTAGGTCTCTGCTGCTGCTATCATCAGTTGTCTAAAGAATTGTATTTGATGACAATAAGGCCAGGCACCACCACTCTATGAGTATAGCAGAATATCATTAGAAATTTTTTTTTTATGAGTCCTAAGTGGGTCTATTCTAGGCCTCTGGGCCATCTAATTTCTGGTTCCTGGCCATCCAGACAATGTCAGACATTTACTTCCTCTACTAGCTTGGATCTCAAATTAGACTACTCATTTGTTTGCCACTCCTACAAGCTCTGAGCCACCATTGCTCTGGGACATCTTGCAGGTACAAAAGGTGTTGGTGGAATGATTTGTGACTAAGTTATGTCCCATTCCCACTTCCAGAAGCATTGTCTGATTAAAAAAGATGTCTAGGTCAGACTCCAGATTGTCCATTACTAGAAGTCCTCACTAGGGTCACTCTCATGGGTTCAAGAAAGATTCCAGTGCACTTTCTTGCAAAAGATGTCCAGGTCATACTCCAGATTGTCCATTACTAGAAGTTCTCACTAGTGCACTGGATTTACATATTAACACCTAAATATCTCTTTATTCCATAGATCTCTCCCTTTACTCTTTACCTCTGTCCTTCTCTCTCGTGCTTGATCCTGCCTGCTTGGACCCCAATCTGCTCCCAGTCCACTCAGAAAATCTATTTTATTTCCCATTCCCAATGAGATCAGTGTATAATAACCCTTTGAGCCCTCCTTAATATTTAGTCTCTTGGTCTGTGGATTACAGTGCAGTTATCTTTTATTTAACAGCAACCATTCTACTCATAAGTGATTACATACCACATTTCTCTTTCTTGGTCTGTTCTGTCTTGCTCTGGATGCTTTTTTTTCTAGTTCCATCAGTTTGCTTGCAAATTTTATGATGTAATTTTTGTTTAACAACTGAATGATAGTCCACCATAGTCCATTGTGAAAATATTCTACATTTCCTTTACTCATTCTTCAGTTGAGGGACATTTATGTTGTTTCCAGATTCTGGTTATTATAAATAAAGCCACAATGAACATATTTGAGCAAGTGTCCTTGTGATAGGTTGGAGGTCTTTTGTGTTTGTGCCCAAGAGTGGTATAGCTGGGTCTTGAGGTAGATAGAGTACCAATTTTCTGAGAAACTGCCACATTGATTTCCACAGTGGCTGTAATTTTATGCTTCTACTAGCAATAGAGGAGTGTTTTCTTTCTCCACATCCTTGCCAGCATGACCTGACTCTTGTGATTCTAAGAGTAGAGTTATGCAGAATAAAGTTTTGTCCACCTGCAGCAGTTGGTATGCATAGAACATTTGCCATGCTATATCTTAAGAATATTTTCTCCTGTCTTAAGCAGATAGTAATATTTTTCTTAGTCATGAGGCTATGGAAGGTATTCAATGGAGGGAGGTATTCCAAAAAACATATGCGAAAGACTTGCAGCTGTGTCTTTTGGATGCAGGCTACTCCTAAAAGCCTATGTTCTATAAAATATTCAGGAAACTTGGAATATTGGATTATTAATGATGACAGTGGCTGAAAGTAGATGTCCAACTTCCCCCTTTTATTAACTAGTTTCCTATTGCTTTAGTCATTTATTGCTATTCAATATCATATATAAAGCACAGTGTTATTCTATATAAATGTTTTATATATGTTTATATGTTTGAGCATTTGGACTGGGATCAGTAGTTGACTCTCCCAGCAACATTCACTGGGTATATTTAGGGATCTGTAGGGTAGGTCCTCCTCAGCTGAAGGAATTGGGCATATATATGTGGTTTCTCAACACAAATCTCTTAGTCCGTCCAATAGAACCTAACCATACCTTTATACATATAGAAAGAACTGGCAAAAGGTACTTCATAGACATTTCTCCTATTTCAAATGTCCTATGGTAATGTCTTCTCAAAGTGATTATATAAGTTGAGGTATGGTTTTCATTTCTTCCATATAACTGAAGAAATAATATCAACCACAATACCAGATTCCAAAATCACAGTGTTTTTTTTCTACTGTGTAATACTTGGTATCAAGGATATAGCCTGTATATCACTATTTCAAAGTCGGGTACCAGGGATGTAGTTCATAACTGTCAACATTTAGTCCTTCTCCACTGGCATACAAAAACGGAATCAGAGTTTGTACTGTATACATTCACAATCATTTCATGAAAACCTGTTTGCCACTGAGTAGTTAAGAAGAATTGCTAATAAAAACCAACCTTTCAAAAATTTCCTTGTAAATAAAGGTGCAAAATAATAGGAAGATAAAAAATGAGGGCACTGATACTGCTCCACTTGATGCTTAAGAGCCAGGGATGGAAGACATTGTAAGAAAAGCTGTTATCTCTGCAGATTCGAGTCCCCTTCTTTTCTCTCACATTTCTTCCCGTCTGTGAAATTCTTGATTAAAGATTGCTTTTTACAGTTTACTTTACTTTTGCTTATTTTCTTTACTTTTGAAAGACACCTCACTTGCCACTGGGGACAACTTACCCTTTTCTTCCATTAGAAGAAAACTTGATGCAGGCTTGTTTCAAAGAAGATGAGCAAAATCCAGTGGGGATCTTGTAATGAGGAAGCCCTACTTTGTTTTCAAGCAGGGATATGAAATTATGCCATAAATTGTACAAAGCAGGGGTTGGTGAGGTATGAAAGATGAATACAAGTCAAAAATATTGGTCCCCTGGCTGGTGTTTTAGCTACAACTAAGAGATACATAGTTGATTTTAGAATAGAAGAAACTTTATAAAATCTCTAATCCAACTTACTATCTACCCAGGCATCTTTCTATAATGCCTTTAAACAATCCCGACATGTGAATCTGACCTCACTCTCTTTTTACAGTGTTTCTCAGTTTGTTCTTCAGGAACTGCTGAACTGCACTTAGGACTGTATGTCTTCTTCTTCTTCTTCTTCTTCCTCTTCTTCTTCTTCTTCTTCTTCTTCTTCTTCTTCTTCTTCTTCTTCTTCTTTTTCTTTTTCTTCTTCTTCTTCTTCTTCCCCTTCCCCTCCTTCTCCTCCTCCTCTTCCTCTTTCTCTTCCTCCTCTTCCTCCTCCTTCTTGAAAAAATTGAAACATTCAGATTGTTTTAATGTATTAATACTCACAACTCCATCAATAGTTCCTCAAGTGATTTTTTTATTCAAATTAATTCTGTGTCCTGGGAGCCTAGAAAATGATTGGAAAAGTAATTAGAGAAGAATATAGATGGAAAAAAGTTTGATTTCTGACCAAAGCTGATAAACAACCCAGTGGTTAGGTGGTACTGGGAAGCCAAGTGTAGTTTCTGAGCAGCAGACCTGGTTAAGCCACAACAGAGAAGGGAAGGGAGAGGAGGGCAGAGAAGGGACAGTGTAGGACAGGCCTCAAATATTGTTAGTAGATCCTGTAGGCTGAAGGTCATTGTGCCAGCTACAGAATGTGTGATTAAGCCTGCTTTATAGAAGGTATAAGAAGGTGATTGCCTTAATTATGTGGGCGGAGACAGATTAGTAGAATAATAGAGAGGGAAGGCACAGGTTAGCACTGAAGCTTTTAAAGAAGTTCAAATAAAAGGCCTAGGGAAAGGAAACAGGCCAAGGTTAAGGGAAAGCCTGGGAGAGGCAAAGGAAGACAGAACTCTACATGAAACTTGAAAATTAAATTCATTATTCAAAAAGCATGTATGTATCTGTATTCTCTGACAGTTTCCTGGGAAATCTTCCTCCCTTCCATAGTCTGCACTTGCTTTATTGAGTGTAATTTAACTAGGTTTATGTAGGCTATTTTTTTTCTCACACACACATATATATGAAGAACAATTCTCTTCTCTTTTCACAGCTACCTAATTTAGTGACTATATCTCAAGACCAGTGTGAAGCACTCTGGGGAAAAGACCCTTCAAGGGACTTAATGGCAAATGCTTAGCATTCTACTAGTCAGGGTGAACAAATGAGAAAAACCTTGGCTCAAGCTCTGGCCAATGTCTGTGGAGCAAACACCGTGGCAGTCATTCATCACTAGCTGTCGAGTAGACAACTGGGAACACAGCATTTCTAGCATCCTAGTTTGTAATTAGATAGTACACACACACACACACACACACACACACACACTGGGCTTAAACAATGTTAACTACAGGGATTGTGGCAAATGCAGGAATACTAATTAGTAAGTGATGTGTTTTAAAGATTTATTAACTTTGTCACAAATAGCAAGTTATTTAATTGTAAGTTTGACTAATGTAGATTTAAGAATTGTTCTCTTTAACAAGTGGATTTCCTGAAAACCTGATGACCTAACTACTTATGAGTAGCTGCCAGTAGTTTCTCCATCATTAGATTAGATGACAATTTGTATTGTATCATAAAGCTGAGGTAAAAATGGGTGTCTTAGTTAGGGTTACCATTGCTCTGATGAAAGTCTGTGAACAAACACAATTGGGAAGAAAAAAATTCATTTGGCTTACTGTTTATCATCCAAGGAAAAGCCTATGCAGGAACTCAAATGACAAGAATCTGGGAGAAGGGACTGACACTGAGGCCATGGAGGAGTGTTGCTTAGTGTCTTGTTGTTCCTAGTAAACTAAACAGACTGCTTTCTTATAGCACCAAGACTGTCAACACAAAGGTGGCACAACACAAAATCCATTGCCCTCACACTATTCAACAATTATGAAAACTTCCTACCTACTTGCCTACAGTCTGATATTAAAGGTACATTGTCTTTTTTTAAGTTGACCATTTTATTCGTTTACATTTCAAATGATATCCCCTCCCTGGTTACGCCTCTACAAATCCCACATCTCATCCCCCATCCTCTCCTACATTTGCATCTATGAGGATGCTCCTCCTTCGAGTCACCTACTCCCTCCTCATCACTCTAACATTCCCATATGCTGGGGCATCAAGCCTTCACAGGACCAAGGGCCTCCCCTCTCATTGCTGTCAGATAAAGCCATCCTCTGCTACATATGTTTCTGGAGCCATGGAATTCCTCCATGTATATTCTTTGGTTGGTGGTTTAGTCCCTGGGAGCTCTGGATGATCCAGTTAGTTGATATTGTTCTTCCTATAGGGATGCAATTTCCTTCAGTTCCTTCAGTCCATCCCCTAGAAAGACATTTTCTAAATTGAAGTTTCCTTCACTCTGATGACTTTAGCTTGTATAAAGTAGACACTTGCACTAACTGATGAACACACAAGCAACAAACATGAACACAAACACACACAAATAGTCAGAAAAATGGGGTTATATGATCTGGATGAATTATAGGTATGTGCATTGAAAACACAAATAAGACTAAATGTTTTAATTTCTATCTTGTGATGAGGTCGTCGGAGAATTCCTTCAGTTTCCTTAGGATCAAAGAAGTTATCAATGGCCCTGAGAGTCTTCCTTAGAGTTATGACTCTTCTCTTGATTTTCCTTTATAAACTGGTCTTAATAACTCATACCATGAATGTTTCTAATGCAACAAAAAAAGTCAGGGTTGCATGAGTTTCATGGAAGAAAACATCTCGCAACCCTAGGATAATTTGGGAACAGTGTTAAAAATAGACCAAAGAGATAATTTGATCAGTAAAGTGCTTCACAAGCATGAGAAGAAGGATTTTGGCTACAAAACATGAGTACCAAAGCCAAGCATGGTAGAGATCACTAGTCACTTTGTACTTTGAAAATTGAGACAAGTGGATCCCTGAAACTCACAAGCCAGAATAGGTTGGCCTATTCAGTTACACCTAAACTAGGTCCCAGTGAGAGAATTTGTCTCAAATACACAGGTGATAATTACTAGGGAAACACTCTCCTCTCTTGAGCTGTGAGATACATGTGTGTGTTCACACACATGAGCATATACACCCAAACATACAGGCATCAAAATAGTAAATAAATAAAAATGAAACTTGACAAAAAAATTCCCATATTACTATGACTTCAATAAAAGTAAATAAATATTTTCTCTTTGATAATTTTGTATTTGGGGACTTGTTGAGTTTGTATAGGAAAATTTAAGAATAATTATACCTTTGGTCTGTCAGGAATAATTTGTGATTTACACCCAGAAGTTTTGATATTAAGAAAAAATGTTGGAAAACTAAAGTTCTTTAATCAAATTAATTAGCTATATCAATACTGACGTGATTATTTAGACTACTAAAAAGAACATCAGTTTCAAGAACACTCAAGAAATTTAGATGAGCCGATTTTTATTGGTAACAATCTCTAGCCTAATTGCAAATTACTCTTATCTAATCAGCACAAACTTAATGGCCTCTCCTAGCAACTGTTGGCAAGCCTACATGCAGATCATATATGAATTTGAGAATAATTAAGGGCTTAGAGAAAATCTCTAATGTTCACTAATTTGGTGATCTTATTGTTTATATGGGTCAATAAATGAAAACATTTCTGCAAACACAGTTGTATGAATAGCTATAGATTTAGTCCTAAAATGAAACTCAGTTTTTTTGTTTTTAACAAACCTGAGCACATTCTCACCTTTTCTGTACAGCATTCTATAAGTTAGCCTTTATGTTGTCTATCTAAAACATCTTGTCTAACTAAAAACATGTACCTACATTCTAGACAGTCTTATATCTATATTAATATAACTAGAATTTTGGTCTATTGTAAGAACTTCTTATCAGCTAAGGTATTTCCTACATTACTCAAAAAAAAAAAGAATTATTAGTAGTCTTCACTTTATTGTGTACATTGACTTTGACATGTCTGACTTTTCAAAAGTCACTATCATGTGTTACATCATATTTTAGATTTTTTCTAGACATTGTCCCAGGCTTCTCTGACTATCTTATGGTTAATGTTTCTGGTAAATGATACCAAAAAATGATCAGTGTTTACAAACTTGAATGAATTTATGGAAGTTAGAAAAGAGGGCTGAAATTTTGAATGTATCTTTTTAGTTTTTCTTGTCAATTTAGTGCCATCTTTTATAAAATACTGCCACAGAAACTTCATTGGCATATTGATAATACTTCTTAGGTCCCATCATCACATTTTCTTTATTCAGATTCCTCGAGTGACAATGCAGTGGACCTCAGACTTCTCTTGTCTCAATTATGACTGTCCCTAAATATATACATTTACTTTTTTGTAAGAGTAAAGTGTGAGGACTTTATTAACTATTGAATATCTATCACAGGCCCTTAGCATTTTGCAAATATTTTTGTAAATTACTTTCTTTAATGGACATCTCTCATTTAGAAATTTAAAAGTATACTGCATTATGAGTCTGATTTAGTAGTTAGTAGAGTTTTAACAAGTTGGTTTTTATTTTAACTATGTTGCAGAAGAAATGTGTAACTCCTGGAATTCAAGGATTAAATATAAAAATAGAACATTTTTAGCCTCTCTAACATGATTATATACTAGTGTCACAGGGACACGTGTTTTTAAGCTCAGTGTGCAGACTACCCTCCATCCCAATTAAATAAAAAAAAAAAAAACGGAACCAGGTTGATGCTGCCATCAAGAAGACGGTTGAAGTTCATTACCATCAGCCGAAAATTGGAGAGGATCCAGAAGTGACTCCACAGGAGACTGACACAGCTGCCAGCTCCCCTGCCTCCCCCTACGGTCGACCGCTAGACTTCCACGCCCTCCAGAAGGGTTCCTGGTATGCCTGGCTTTGCCCCCGTTTCTCTTGCTAGAGAGCTTGGCCTCTTGATCACCACAACAAAAATTGGCTTTTTCCTAAACCAAGGCCGCCCTTGATATGGCCGCTAACATTGGGGAGCCTTCCTTTATGACAATATTACACCCCAAACTGACAAATGGTTGGTAAATTGAACATTTACAAGGGACTAGGATGGCTGTGAGTTAGCCCAAGGACGGGATTAGTGTAGGTCCACTTCCCAGGGGCCCACCCAATGCAGCCGAAAAGGAGTGCGTGGTGCTGGGAGTGGGTGCAGCCTACATGGCCTAAGACAGGGCTCTCACCCTCCTTTCACCCACATCGGAGTCCCTTGACGTTGCCCATTGTCGAAAGCCTAAAACCTTCGACCATCGATGTGACTCGTCTCACATCAGTGTTTTGGGGTTGTGAACTTGTCTAAGCCCCCCCCCCCATAATTAGACATCCAAATTCAAAATTCACATAATTGGGATTGATCATAAGATGCCTTCTCTAACTAAACAGAGAAGGGGGAGATGCCAGAAGCCAGGACCCTCGCCCTTACCCCCACCCCCTACCTTTCCCCACCTGTACAATGTCCTCTGAAGCTTGGCAACTGCAAGATCCTGCTTGGCAACTGCAGATAGACTCAAAGCAGTGTACCATATCATCGTAAGAATAGCAGGGAGACCATAACTCAAGCAGTGTACCATATCTTCTGAAGAACAGCAGATAGATCATAATTCAAGGCAGTGTACCGTATAGACCATGACATGTTTCAAGGCACAGGCCAAGAAGATTTTGTACTTTTCCACCACCTGGCCCCTCTTACCCCCTCCCCTTGTAAAACATGCTATAAAAAAGCATTTCATGTTCAAAAAATAAATAAATAAATAAATAAATAAATAAATAAATAAATAAATAAAAAATTAAAAAAAAAAAAACTTGAGGTGAAGCTCAAGCTATAGTTTTGTTTTGTTGTATGTTAACTTCCCAGGTGGCTGTAATGTGCAATTAAGTTGTAGAACAACTCTATTAGAAAATATATGTCTATATAAACATTATTAATAATAGAAATGTGCATGAAATACAGAAGTAGAAGGGGAAAAATAATGGTTAAGTAAAGAATAGAAGAACCCTTCAAATTCCTGAAGACTATCCATGTTTCTCATAGATAAAATACTAAAGAAAAGTAATCCAGAGAGAAAATTAAAGGTATAGTCAAGGGCCCTTCCTCCCCTGTCTGGTCCTGTGGGCTGGGGCAGACACAGAGTTGGTCTGCTCCTGTCCTGTGGAGATACTGACTCCTGAGTCATCCTAGAGGAGCCACTGCACTCAGAGCAGCCGGTAAGAACCCCATCTCACTCCCTAAGCCGCAGAGATACATCTGGGAGCCAGGGCCACTCAGGACACAGCAGATACCCAAACCCCGCCCCTCCGGAATTCCACTTCCCTTCTTCCCCTGCCTGGTCCTGTGGGCTGGGGCAGACACAGAGTTGGTCTGCTACTGTCCTGTGGAGATACTGACTCCTGAGTCATCCTAGAGGAGCCACTGCACTCAGAGCAGACAGTAAGAACTCCATCTCACTCCCTAAGCCCCAGAGATATATATGGGAGCCAGGGCCATTCAGGACACAGCAGATACCCAAACCCCGCCCCTCTGGAATTCACTCAGAGCAGCCGAGGAGCCACTGTACTCAGAGCAGCTGACACTGAGTTGATCTATTCCTGTCCTGTGGAGATACTGACTCCTGAGTCATCCTAGAGGAGCCACTGCACTCAGAGCAGCCAAGGAGCCACTGCACTCAGAGCAGCAGACACCAAGATTAGGATCATAAGACTACAGAGACATCTGGACTCTGAGGAGCTCTGCAACAAGCAAGATAACTGGAAATACAGACTCCAGTCTTACACAGTGAGGGCAGGCAACACTAGAGTTAACCAGATGGCGAAAGGCAAGCCCAAGAACATAAGCAACAGAAACCAAAGTTTCTTGGCATCATCAGTACCCAGTTCTCCCAATATAGCAATCCCTGAACACCTGAAAAGCAGGATTCAGAATTAAAATCACTTCTCATGATGATGATAGAGGATTATAAGAAGGAATTAAGTAACTCCCTTAAAGAAATACAGGAGAGTACAAGTAAACAGATAGAAGCCCTTAAAGAGGAATCACAGAAATCCCTTAAAGAAATGCAAGAAAACACAAAAAAAGGAGTTTAACAAAAACATTCAGGATCTGAAAATGAAAATAGAAACAATAAAGAAAGCTCAAAGAGAGACAACCATGGAAATAGAAAACTTAAGAAAGAAATCAGGAGTCATAGACGCAAGCATCACCAACCGAATACAAAAGATAGAAGAGAGAATCTCAAATGCAGAAGATACGGTGGAAAATATTGACACAGTTGTCAAAGAAAATGCAAAATGCAAAAAATTCCTAACTCAAAACATCCAGGAAATCCAGGACACAATTAGAAGACCAAACCTAAGGATAATAGGTATAGATGAGAATGAAGAGTCCCAACTTAAAGGGACAGTAAATATCTTCAACAAAATTATTGAGGAGAACTTCCCTAACCTAAAGAACAAGATGCCCATAAACATACAAGAAGCCTACAGAACACCAAATAGACTAGACCAGAAAAGAAATACCTCCCGTCACATAATAATCAAAACATCAGATGCACAAAACAAAGAAAAAATACTAAAAGCAGTAAGGGAAAAAGGTCAAGTAACATACAAAGGCAGACCTATAAGAATTACACCAGACTTCTCACCAGAGACTATAAAAGCCAGAAGAGCCTAGACAGACATCATACAGACCCTAAGAGAACACAATTGCCAGCCCAGATTACTATACCCAGCAAAACTCTCAATCACTATAGACGGTGAAACCAAGATATTCCATGACAAAACCAAATTTGCACAATATCTTCCCCGAAACCCAGCACTTCAAAGGATAATTGATGGAAAACACCAACACAAGGAGGGAAACTACAACCTAGAAAAAGCAAGGAAGTAATCTTCCAACAACCCCAAAAGAAGATAACTATACAAACATAACTTTACCTCTAATAGCAAAATAACAGGAAGCCACAATCATTTTTCCTTAATATCTCTTAACATCAATGGTCTCAATCCCCCAATAAAAAGACGCAGACTATCAGACTGGATACACAAACAAGACCCAGAATTTTGCTGCATGCAAGAAACACACCTCAGTGACAAAGACAGACACTACCTCAGAATAAAAGGGTGGAAAACAATTTTCCAAGCCAATGGTCCCAAGAAACAAGCTGGAGTAGCCATTCTAATATCAAATAAAATCGACTTTCATCCAAAATTAATCAAAAAATATAAGGAAGGACACTTCATACTCATCAAAGGAAAAACCTACCAAGGTGAACTCTCAATTCTGAACATCTATTCTCCAAATGCAAGGACAACTACATACATAAAAGAAACTTTACTAAAGCTCAAAACACATATTACACCTCATACAATAATAGTGGGGGATTTCATCACCCCACTCTCAGCAATGGACAGCATGGAAACAGAAACTAAACCGAGACACTTTGACATTAACAGAAGTTATGAACCAAATGGACTTAACAGACATCTATAGAACATTTCATCCTAAAACAAAAGAATATACCTTTTTTTCAGCACCTCATGGTACCTTCTCCAAAATAGACCATATAATTGGTCACAAAGCAGGCCTCTACAGATAAAAAAAGTTTGAAATAATCCCTTACATCTTATCAGATCGCCACGGACTAAGACTGGTCTTTAATAATGACAAAACCAATGGAAAACCCACGTGCACATGGAAACTGAACAACTCTCTACTCAATGATGACTTGCTCAAGGAAGAAATAAAGAAAGAAATTAAAGACTTTTTAGAATTCAATGAAAATGAGGACACATCATACCAAAACTTGTGGGACTCCATGAAGGCAGTGCTAAGAGGAAAACTCATAGCTCTAAGTGCCTACAAAAAGAAACTGGAAAGAGCACACACTAACAAGTTGACTGCACAACTAAAAGCTCTAGAACAAAAAGAAGCAAATACACCCAGGATGAGTAGAAGGCAGGAAATAATCAAACTCAGGGCTGAAATCAACCAAATAGAAACAGAAAGAACAATACAAAATATCAATAAAACCAGGAGTTGGTTCTTTGAGAAAATCAATAAGATAGATAAGCCGTTAGCCAGATTAACCAGAGGGCACAGAGACAGAATCCAAATTAATAAAATCAGAACTGAAAAGGGAGACATAACAACAGAAACTGAAGAAATTAAAAAAATCATCAGATCCTACTACAAAGGTCTATACTCAACAAAACTGGAAACCTGGAAGAAATGGACAATTTCCTAGACAGATACCAGGTCCTAAAGTTAAACCAGGAGCAGATAAGCCATCTAAATAATCCCATAACCCCTAGGGAAATAGCAGCAGTCATTAAAAGTCTCCCCACTAAAAAAAGCCCAGGACCAGATGGTTTTAGTGCTGAATTTTATCAGCCCTTCAAGGAAGACCTAATACCAATTCTCTTCAAACTATTCCACAAAATAGAAACAGAAGGAACACTACCCAGTTCGTTCTATGAAGCTACAATTACACTCATACCCAAACCCCACAAGGACCCAACAAAGAAAGAGAACTTCAGACCAATCTCCCTTATGAACATCGATGCAAAAATACTCAATAAAATTCTAGCAAACCGAATCCAAGAACACATCAAAACAATCATCCATCATGATCAAGTAGGATTTATCCCAGGAAATTCAATATTCGGAAATCCATCAATGTAATCCACTGTATAAACAAAATCAAAGAAAAAAACCACATGATCATCTCACTAGATGCTGAGAAAGCATTTGACAACATCCCTTCATGATAAAAGTCTTGGAAAGATCAGGAATTCAAGGCCCCTACCTAAACATACTAAAAGCAACTAACAGCAAACCAGTTGCCAACATCAAGCTAAATGGAGAGAAACTTGAAGCAATCCCACTAAGATCAGGGACTAGACAAGGCTGCCCACTCTCCCCCTACCTATTCAATATAGTACTGGAAGTCCTAGCCAGAGCAATTAGACAACAAAAAGAAGTCAAAGGGATACAAATAGGAAAGGAAGAAGTCAAAATATCGCTATTTGCAGATGATATGATAGTATACTTAAGTGACCCCCAAACTTCCACCAGAGAACTCCTAAACCTGATAAACAACTTCAGCAAAGTGGCTGGTTATAAAATCAACTCAAACACATCAGTAGCCTTCCTCTACATGAAAGATAAACAGATTGAAAAAGAAATTAGGGAAATGACACCCTTCACAATAGTTGCAAATAATATGAAATACCTTGGTGTGAATCTAACCAAGCAAGTGAAAGACCTGTACGACAAGAACTTCAAGTCCCTGAAGAAAGAAATCGAAGAAGATCTCAGAAGATGGAAAGATCTCCCATGCTCATGTATTGGCAGGATTAATATAATAAAAATGGCCATCTTGCCAAAAGCAATCTACAGATTAAATGCAATCCCCATTAAAATCCCAACTCAATTCTTCACAGAGTTATACAAGGAAATCCTCAAATTCATATGGAATAACAAAAAACCCAGGATAGCGAAAACTATTCTCAACAATAAAAGAACTTCGGGAGGAATCACCATCCCTGACCTCAAGCTGTATTACAGAGCAATAGTGATAAAAACTACCTGATATTGGTACAGAGACAGGCAGGAAGATCAATGGAACAGAATTGAAGACCCAGAAATGAACACACACTCCTATGGTCACTTGATCTTTGACAAAGGAGCTAAAACTGTCCAGTGGAAAAAGGACAGCATTTTCAACAAATGGTGCTGGTTCAACTGGAGGACAACATGTAGAAGAATGAAAATTGATCCATTCTTATCTCCTTGTACAAAGCTCAAGTCTAAGTGGATAAAGGACCTCCACATAAAACCAGATAGATTGAAACTATTAGAAGAGAAGGTGGGGAAGAGCCTCGAATACTTGGGCACAGGGGAAAAGTTCCTGAACAGAACACCAATGGCATATGCTCTAAGATCAAGAATTGACAAATGGGACTTCATAAAATTGCAAAGTTTCTGTAAGGCAAAGGACACTGTCAATAGGACAAAACGACAACCAACAAATTGGGAAAATATCTTTACCAATCCTACATCTGATAGAGGGCTAATATCCAATATATACAAAGAACTCAAGAAATTAGACTCCAGACAACCAAATAACCCTAATAAAAAATGGGGTATAGAGCTTAACAAAGAATTTTCAATGGAAGAAACTCGAATGGCCGAGAAGCACCTAAAGAAATGTTCAGTGTCCTTAGTCATCAGGGAAATGCAAATCAAAACAACTCTGAGATTCCATCTCACACCAGTCAGAATGGCTAAGATTAAGTATTCAGGTGATAGTAGATGCTGGCGAGTGTGTGGAGAAAGAGGAACACTCCTCCATTGTTGGTGGGACTGCAAGATGGTGCAACCACTTTGGAAATCATTCTGGCAGTTCCTCAGAAAATTGGACATAGCATTACCTGAGGATCCAGCTATACCACTCCTAGGCATATACCCAGAAGATGCTCGAACATATAACAAGGACATATGCTCAACTATGTTCATAGCAGCCTTATTTATAATAGCCAGGAGCTGGAAAGAACCCAGATGTCCTTCAACTGAGGAATGGATTCAAAAAATGTGGTATATTTACACAATGGATTATTACTCAGCTATTAAAAACAATGAATTCGAGAGGTTCCTAGGTAAATGGATGGAACTAGAAATTATCATCCTGAGTGAAGTAAGCCAATCACAAAAGAACACACATGGTATTCACTCACTGATTATTGGATATTTGCCCAGAACCTTGAAATGCCCAAGACGCAACTCACAGGCCACATGAAGCTCATAAAAAAGGAAGACCAAGTCGGGGTGATTCAGTTCTTCTTAGAAGGAGCAACAAAATACTCAAGGGAGCAAATATGGAGACAAAGTGAAGGACAGAAACTGAAGGAGGGGCCATTTGAAGACCTTTCCACCTGAGTATCCATCCCATGTGCAGTCACCAAAGGTAGATGCTGGTGTGGAAGTCAGGAAGTGCATGCCGATAAGGGCCTGATATGGATATCTCCTCAGAGGCCTTCAAGAGTCTGACATATTCAGAGGCAGATGCTCACAACTAGCCATTGAACTGATCATGAGGTTCTCAATGGAGGAGTTAGAGTGAGGACTGAAGGAGCTGAAAGGGTTTGTGGCACCATGAGGAGAGCAACAATACCAACCAACCACAGCTCCCAGGGTCCTAACCACCAGCCTGGGAGCACTTATGGAGGGATCCAGGGCTTCAGCTGAATATGTAAGAGTGGAGGGCCCTGCCGGGCACAGGTGGAAGGAGAGATCCTTGAGTTCATGAAGGCTGGACACCCCAGGGGGTGGGAATTTTGAGGGTGGGGAAGTGGGAGTGGGGGGGAAAGTGAGGGTTACATCCACGGAGAAGAAGGAGGAGGGGTAAGGGGATGGGGGGTTCCCGGGTGGTTGGGGGATGGGGTAAGGGGATAACATATGAAATGTAAATAAAATATCCAATAAAAACAAAAACCAAAAGAAACAAACAAAAAAAAGGTATAGTCAAGGAAAACTACCAGTGACACTATGGAGTGTCTGTATTTAAGGTCTGACCACTAGGTTTTATTTGGTCATATCAATTGTACTTTCTTAATGCTGAGCTTCCTTGATTGAATATGGGTACAATTGAGTGATGAAGTGTGTGTTGAGGTAGGAAGGGGGCTCCAAAAGAACTATGGTGGCCCAGGAATGGTCAGTGGCAGTAAAGGTAAAAACAGCATTGTTAATGGATTCAGGACTACTCTGAAAAGTCTTCTCTTCTCACTAGTGAGCTGATAATGGATCTTTTTTGCATGTCTTTGTTCTATTACATGTATATTGCTAAAGTTTACATAGTACAGATATCTCCTCACTTCCTACTCCTGGAGGTCGTCTATAAGGCAAGGAAGAGAGGCTAGAAGAAAGGCAAGCCAGGACTGAAATAAAGATTTGTCTAAAGTCTTATGCCACAAAACTTAAAACGTTCTGATTGTTGCCATTCTATAGAAGTTTGTTTTTATTTTGTAAATTTATCTCTGTTAAGATAGGTAGTGTTTTGGTTTTTCTCATTTGCTATGGTTAAAGTATTGATATTTTGTCTCAGAGGAGTGTGGTGACATAGCAATGATTGACATACAGGGCATGAAGATTTGAGTTTACATCATTGTTTACTGAGGTCCACTAAGTATAGCTCACACTTCCTCTTGGACCCAATATCCTTTAAACACAAGTGATGTGCCAATGCCTATATATTTAATCTTCTCTCCTGTGATAAACTCTTACCTCAATAAACACAAAGAATGATTTTGTGAAAATGTTTTTCCCACCTGGGGAGAGATCTTCCTTCCTTCCCATCTGTTCTTGCCATATTCTTTACTCAAAATGTTTCCATTTTCAAACCCTCTCTACATCATTACTTGAATGGCAAAACCAAGTTAAAATATTTGAAAAAAATAACACAGACTCACCTTTCATAAATGAAGCATTTATTTTAATGTTTCTCATTAGAAATTAATTTTAGAATAAAATGAGACTTTATTGACACTTCCTTTTTCCTTTCTGAGATGAGTCTTTAACTGGGTGTTGTTTCTGATCTTCAATCTGGGAAAAATGCACAGTTCTTAAGTTAAAACGTAGGCAACTAGCAAAGTAGTCTCTTTTGCCTGTTTCTGGGACCATTTTCCTTCTACTGGGTTGCCTTCCCCAGAGTTGATATGAAGCTTAATGTGAATTGTTATGCATTATTGGGTTGATGTCCTGGGAAGTCTGCTCTTTTCTGAAGTGAAATGGAGAAGGAATAGATCTTGGGGAGGTAGGGTGGGAGAAGAGGAAGAAGTAAATCTATGGAAATTGTGACCCTGTTGTAATCTATGAGTGAAGAATGAATTAAAATTTTAAAAGGAGGCAAGTAAAGTTTTTTTTCTTTTTGCTCTATAAAAATCTAAGTGTTATTTATAATAGTCAGGGATAAATATGAATTTGCAAAGGGATTCAGAAATTTGTCAAATGTCATACATTTAAGAATTCAGCCAGAGTTTTGAGCAGATTTGACTCTCCTTAAAACATGAGGTCTTTTTCCTCTCTACTCTGTATTCTGGGGTTAATGATAAAATCCAGTGGCCAGGAAGATACTATTAATTAATATAAAATGATGATATCTATCTGTTGATTGCATGAGTGTTCAAATGAGAGGAAACAGAAAGTTACTCATACCTATGTTATATTCTCATGGTTGACTGTAAGCATAGGCCAGATGTATCTGAATCTCTGTATCTTCAATTTAAAAAGTAAATAAAAGTATTTGTAACAACTTTATCAGAAAGGTTAATGTAAAAATAACTGTTGAAGATGTTGAGCTGTTTTGCTGTTTGTTTGTTTTGTTTTAATTTTAAGTATTTAATACATGAGGAATTTGTGAAAGTATAGATATGAAGTATAAGATAAACCAACATCTCAGGGTCACTGGTTTTTACTGCAGAATTATAATAGAAAAGGAAAGCAAATAAGATCTCCTTTGAATTGTGTATGGACTAAAGAATAGGCCAAGTTAGCATCAGAGGACAGGGAAAGTCATAATGGCAAAAAAGGTACAGAGAGGGCAGACTGGATGTCTTGAAGTAGTGGTTGTACATTATTGAATGGGCCATAGGAAATCTTCTTATGTCGTTCAGATAGGGAGTAATATTATGTGACTGGTTTTATATCACTATGACTACTGAATGATGATTGGTCTCAAAATCCCAAGAATGTTCTTTCTCACTCTTCATTCACTGTGCAAACTCCCACCCCTGGGTTCTGGACATCATAAGGTATAAAATGACTTTCAGGAGTCATGAGCTGAAACAGAAGAAATAGAGAGCAAACAAAAATGCCAGAGAGAGAAAGGCAGATCTTGGGAGATGCTTCTGAGACCTGTGCACATGGTTGTACTAACATGAGGAAAACTAGATAAATGAGTAGCACAATACAAAGAAGAAACATGTGTGTGCATATATTAACATTTTCAAGGTGTATTTAATTTTCACAGTGCATCCAAACCACATAGAGCCCAGTGCATTTGATCTAACCCTTCCTTAAGTTGCCTGCAAGCTGTCATCTTTCTAACATGTCCTCTGAGAGAATCAGCAAGAAGACTCTAAATGTTACTTATAAATGTTTCCTTTTCAAATGTTGTTTACATTCAGTATTTAACCAGTGGCCAGTTTTAAATGATCACACTATCATTTGAGGCCTTTCTCTTTGCTGTCTTTTGTTTTGAGTTTTTTCCACTCATATATATATATTTTACTTCCTAATCACAATCCCCCTTACTCCCAGTTCCCCTCGCACAGCCTCATCTCCCTCCCTCTCCTCTTCTCCTCTGAGAAAGGGGAGTCCCCTACCACCTATAATTTCACCTTGGCACACCAAGTCATTGCAGGACACTGAGGCCAGACAAGGCAGCCCATTTAGGGGAACAGGATCCACAGGCTGGCAACAAAGTCAGGGACATTCCCCCATTTCGTTTGTTGAGGGACCTATATGAAGACCAAGCTGCCCCTCTGCTACATAAATGCAGGGACATAGGTCCAGCTGCTGAGAAGAGCATTTCGGGAAACAGTTATGCTAGGATCCTGTTTGTAGGCATAACAGAGTATCATGAATAATGTCAGAGATTGGTTCTTGCCCATAGAATGAGTCTCAAGTCTTGATTATTCATTTCCTCCTTTTCTGCTCCATCCTTTTTTCTGCACATCTAGTAAGCAGGAAAATTTTTGGGTATAAGGTATTGTAGGTGGTTTGGTGTCCTTATCCCTCTACTGGGAGTCTTGATTGGCTACAAAAGGTGGCTATTTCAGGCTTCATATACCCCACTGCTAGGAACTTTTCTAGAATAATATAGTATTTATTCATAGACTCCCTATAGCCTTCCATACTCCAGGACTCTGGAAGACCTTTTTTTTAATGCAAGAAATGACGTTCCAGTTTGAGAGACACTTAGGTTAAGCTGAAGCAGACCACCTAAACCTCAGAATCAGGAGAAGCTCATAAGCCAGGTTTCAATTATACTACTACATGGCTGTTTCATCTAGGAGAGGTTTTCATATCTGTCTGAGGCAAGATGTCAAGACCTGGCAAATTTAGCCAACTTTAGAAATGGCTTCAGTTTCCTGTTGCTTGTTAAAGGAGATGATGTCTAAAACATTTAGCATTTCTCTGTCCATACATGAAGCTCAATAAATCACAAAAGTATTTGTAATTCTTGTTATATTTGTCAGTATTCTTACCCTTGAGAATTTATAAATTCAGAGCTATCACCAAATGTGTCTAAGATTCTATTCTACCTAAAAAAAATGACAAGACTATCTAATATTTAACTTACCTTGCTACGCTGTCAACAGTAGGAAAGGGACTGTGGAAGGGCCCCAATGAAACTGTAAAACAATATCTTCATAAAATAAAAAATAGGGAGGTACATTCCCATACACCACAAATTTATTTAAATCATGTTCTTTTTATTTTAATTTTTTTTAAAAAAATTTGGATGCCAAGGAACTTTCTGATCAGTGTCCATGGCACTCTAAAACTAGGCATACTTATGCATAGGTGAAAGGGAAGGATCCAATTACTGGCATATGGCATGATCCCGACCAGGTGTTTAATATGGGGAAGAGGACATGTTTGTGTTTTTTCTGCAGGATGCCAAAGGAGCATGGTGACTGCCAGAGCAACAGGAGAGACATACTGATACCAGGACAAATAATGATGCTTGTATTTTTCTTAAATATGACCAGTTATTTGGACTCAATCAAGTTCTGGTCTAGAAATCTAATCAATATTGGAAGTAAGAGTCTTCATTATGTTATGTTAGCAAGAGATAATGTTGGGACAGGATGTGAATTTCAAACAAGTGTTAGTACATGTGTTGAGACTCTTTTAATTGTCAAGTTAAAAATACTTTTGTTTCTTCTACAGTACTTAATGTAAGATACACTGATTGTACACTTTCCAATTGTGGAAGTGTGTTGAAATCCTACAGATCAGTTAGGGAGGTCTATCAAATATCTCTTGTTTTATTGCCCTGAGTATCACAGAAACTTGGTCTTCTGAAAAAAAAACTTGCAAGTACTGGAAGAATTGAGTTTTGCTTTAAGCAGAAGCAAGAAGGTAGTGGCATGATTATTGATGGAATAACAGTTTTAATTGCATTAATTGCTAGCGCCATTGCTTCTGCAATTGCTTAAACACAAGAAAATAAGACAGCTACTTTTGTTAATCATTGAGCAAAAAATGTTACTAATGTGTTGAATATATGAGAAGATTTAGACAGGCATTTGGAAGAACGGATTGATTCTCTTTATCCTATTCAAATTATTGGAAGGAGGTTTAGGGTTTAAGAGTAAGGAGCCATCTCGAGTGTCATGCCAAATACCACTGGATTCCTGTTAGTTCTAAAATTTACAGTGGTAGACATTAAAATTAGGAAAAAGTTTAAAGATTCTTGCAGTGTACTTGGTATCTACCTCTCTGGAAGTTTTAACTTTGCATAGTGAGCTTATGAATTTAAAGAAAGCTGCTCTGCTGAGCTTTGATGCAGCAGATACTGCCGATAAAATTATCTATGCCCTGAGGTCAGTATTTCTATTTTGGTCAAGCTTCAAGAATGGCATATATGGCTTGATCATGCTAGCCCTTCTTGTCATTCCTTAACTACATCAACAGGCTGGCAGCCAAAGTACATGACTTTAAACTTATAATGGACCCCGAGGAAGAGTGAGTAATTTAAAAGGCTGGCAAGCCAAGGATGGGTAAGATTCTGCAGAGAGCCTTACCAAGCTAAGATAGAAGAGCATTGCTTGTGATAGTGGATATTCCATGATGGGTAAGAAAGGCATTCTTGTCAGAACGACCTATGACAGGCTCAGTCTGGTTTATGAAATGAAAAAGGGGGAGAGATGGAGAGCTTTTGGAGCTGCTTGGCAAGAATATGACATGGGCCAAGGACAAGGAAGTTGACTTCCTGCAGGAATCTGACATTAGACTAGAACAAAGAAGTAATTTCAGACAGCAATCTAAATCTTAGTCTAGAACAAAGAAGTAATTTCAGGCAGAAATCTAAATCTTAGGCTTGGACAAGGAAGAAAACTTTAGACATGAAAATGACTTTGGGCTAGGACAAAGAAGTAGGCTTAGATATTTTGGTCATCCTAATAAGCCCTTAGAAACAGTGATCATGGGAGCATTCACAGAACTTTGTTTATGACTTGCTTGTTCTTTGACTATTTATGTTTGCTTTCTTACTTGTTCCTTGACAATTTGCACCTATTGTATTGCTAGTTCCTCAGCCTAGAACTGATCTTAATACTTACATGTAATTAAAATGGTATAAAAGTAAAAAGGAGGAAGAGAGATGAGAGAGGGTGTTTCTATGGAGGGAAAATGGGAAAAGGATATGGCATCTATAATGCAAATAAATAAAATATACATTTAAAAAAGAAAAAAGTAATAATTAATTATAAATAATTTATGTGTCTTCTTCCATATAGTATTCCTAACTACTGTAGGAGGCATAATTGCTATTCTCAATTAAAAGACTGAGTGTGAGATACTTTGGTTAAATAATAACAAAGCCACACAACTTATAGATAGCAAAATTAAGCCAAATGTCAACAATGGGGCTTTCAAATCTGTTTTAAGCACTTGATTTCACCTCCTGAATGAAATAACATGAGTACAAATACATGGAATGGGTTACTAAGGTTCTTTGACTTGTCATGTTAATATTTTTAATTTTTCCTCCTTGATAAAAGAGTTGTGTATGAGACCATTCAATCTTAGGGAAGCATGGGTTGATTAATAGTAAAGTTACGTAAACATAAAGGCTGAGAAAGATGGTAATAGTTAATATCATCTCAGCTGGCTCACTGAGCCCTGCTGCTGAATGTGGCTTTGGATAAAGACTATAAAATAGAAAATGATCAGATTCCTTCCTTCAATGCATTCTGGACCTATTAACAATATGGTATGCATAGAATTGTCAAGGGAACAATGCATATTTATATTTGAACCTTAAAAGAGTATTATGGATTTAGGGGATAGAATGTTGATTTCCACTTAGCTACAAATTTATGATCATTACAAAGCACTGGTAAGAGAAGGGATAATGTAAGCTTTTCAGAATAAAGCAGTATATATTCTTTAATGTTACTCATCCTAGCCTAGTCACCGTATTAAAAATAAGGATAAAATGTTTTGGAAGAAAGAGAGACTTAGAATATGAGTTTACTTTTAGACTTTGCATAGGTGAGAGAAAATCCCTGAAATTTATCCCAGGAATTATACAAAGAGCACATCTAAATACATATTAGTCTCCTGCATACATTTGCATACATAATAAAAATGAAATGGAAGTCAGAAAAACTGGTCAACCAATCCAAGATCTGTCTTTTAAGTCATTGTGTACATTTAAAAAAAAAATCTGCTCAGTGGAAAAATGAGCCAAATGTAAAATGAAGAACCTGAAGTACTGCATGAAAATTGTTTTGTAATGAAGATCAAGAAAGATAAGCAATGCTGTGGTCACTTGTTATATACAAAGCCAGCAATGGTGCATACTGGAAGGAATCTTACATACAAGTTCCTGTTACTAGACACAAATTGTGCTCTAATAACAGGTAAGAGGCTAGATATAAGCATGTCAAATTTGAGCAAAATGTTCATAATAGAGTCAAGGAACCTACTTCTGGTCACACAGCACTCTGATGTTTGGAAGGAAGAGAAGAGGCACTCAAAAGGATCATATATAGGAAAAAGATAGGGGTGTGACAAGAGACAGTGCTATTCCATATGATTATTGACTCAGAGGAAATCTCAGCTGATGTACTGCTTCTACCAGATTGAACTTTGGGCGTGGCTAATGGGGACAGTTTTTTGATTGCTACTTGATTTGGGAGAGCCCAGCCTTCTCTGTATAGAATTACAACTAGGCAGGGAAAGTTGGGTTTACCACAAGAGTAGATAAGTGTGATGCTGAGAGTAAATATGTAGGCTGAACTCCTCTGTGTTCTTTGCTTCAAGCTCTTCCTTTGGATTTCCTTGATGAAGAACTGTAATTTATAAGATTAAGTAACCCTTTTTCTTTCCAACTTGAGATCAGAGACTTAATAATCTTAATAGATGTAACCTAGAACACTCTAATTTCTGAATTCCTTGCTCCCTGTTGTATAAAGAGAAAATCCTAAAATCTCAGATAATATCAAATCAAATGTTAAAGTAAACATTTACACATCCAGGGAGGAACAGGAGGACCACAAAAGTCAACAGATTAAGGTCATTCCAAAAATAAACAAACAAACAAATGCATCTGAACAAGACAATATTAAAATGCTTGTTTTCAAGCCATTTCTGCATACACCCTTTATTCCTTCTCATCCCAAATCATTTAGCCTTGCCTTCTTTCTACCTTGGGCCTAATAGGAAACGTTTTGGCAAACTGGTATGAAAATTAAGAGAAAAAAGATGCACAAAAAAAATTATAACAGACAAACCCACAATGGACCAAAATCAAACTAAAACAACAGCAAGAAAAAAATCTGGAAAAATTCTTAGCAGTGATACAGCAGAAAAAGAGGTACTAAGTCTAACGAGATCCACTATCAGGAGTTGACTTGTTGCACAAGCATGAAGAATTGAGTGTAGATGCCAATATCCATGTGAAATTCAGACATGGCTACATGTACCTGTTATCCAAATACTGGAAGTGGGAACAAAGACAAGTCATCCCTAAGGACTTTGACTTGCTTAACAGACAGCATAGTGGAACAGGTGAGCACAAAATTAATGGACAAACTGTGTCTTCAAATATAATGTGGAAAGCAATGGGGGAAGATACATTAAATCAACTTCTTTTCCCACCACATGTGTCTGCCTATGCAAGCACAGATTTCCCACATGTACAAGAACATTCAGGTATATATGCTACACATAAAGAAAGGAAGAAAGAAAGGGAAAAAAAAAGAAGTTATCTGCATTAGGGTAGATCTTCAGGTGATCTCTTTATTACTAGAGAAACAATTATCAATGTAAAGGGTGCATGACCTGCACATTGTGGGATTAAACTATAGCCATACATACAACTTTATGTTCAGTAATATCGTAATAGGAACAGAGCTTTGAACAGAACTCAGGTTTTATTGCTGATCACTGATTGCCCAGTATATATGTCATTTTTTATTTGATCATTTTAAGTCTCCATTTTCTTAATATATAAATTTTCATTCCATAATTTTCAGTGGCTCTTTGTGTATGTATCTGTCTGACTGTGGGTGTCAAAGTTTCTAAAGGGAGGATCTTGAGTCTGCATGTATTACTGGGTAAATTTCTGTTGAAATAATTTTACTGCCCAACATATAATTTCGTCATTTATAAAAAAGGGCTATTTATAATGAAACTTATCATCCACGATTACTGCTTTAAATTAAAGAATACAATCCAAGAGTGATAGAGCCGGACTGCAACCCAGTGGTTCAGATAGCGGTCAGGAGAAAGAACTATTGTCAGTCAGCCGAAGGTTGTACCATTCAGAAGATGTGTGTTCTATGCAGGCTATTTACACTGTTTATGGCTCATTGTTCTCATCTGTGATCAAAGAATAAATACTGCCACAGAGTAAACACATGGATTTATTTTGATGATTCAAGAGCAGACATGTGAACTGGTTCCCTAAATATTTGCTTTCATTGATTATAAATTATACATATATTAATTGAATGTAAAAATGATATTGATAATGATTATAAATAATTTACCTACATATCCTCCTAGAAATTCAGATAATTAATCACTTACTTTGTACTCACTAAAGGATTTATAAACTTATTAATGAAATATAATTGATAAAATGTTGTGCAATGATTTAAAACAACTAAATAGGAATTTGTTGAAAGCTTTAGTATTATTTCATAATATCATTTCAATAAAGTGTCTCCTTTGGCTGCATGATTCTAGACAATCCAGAGATTTTAGAATCGTGGAACAAGTGGGCAGTGTCAGACAAAGAGAAACTTCCAACATATAGAGTGCTCCCCTGCGTTCTAGACTAAAAGGAGCCCACACATCAGTAAAATGGGCTCAGCTACTAAAGAGATGGCAAAATCATCAAAGACAGGAAAATAATCAACTGGGAGCAAAGTTACTTCATGAGAAGCCAAAGCAGTTTTTAAGGACATGTGGTCTCTCAAAATCTCTGTGTGATGTAGTGTTTATACCTAAAGGGTGCTTGATGATGAAGGGACAATCCAATACTTGGATCTCACTTTGACTCTCAAAAGTATTTATTACTCAAATTCTGAAAAGATCTGCCTTACTAAAGGGTGTCTCACTGCAAATACAATGGACTACTATGGTTCTCGGCATTCATGGTATTAAGCAAGGAGCATTGTCTAGACATACAGTAGATATAAAAGCAGATGATAGATGAGTAAATGATTGGTAGATGACAGATAAATAGATGATAGATAGATAGATAGATAGATAGATAGATAGATAGATAGATGGATGAATGGATGGATGGATAGATAGATAGATAGATGTTTGATATAAGATGTTTATTACTCATTGAGCTAATTGCGACTCTATATTATTTTTACTTAATCACATGTTCTACTGAGAAACATAATAATTGTTATTACAGAATGTATTTTTCCTTGTATTCTTTTTATTTCCTTCTGTTTGGTTTTGGATACAGAATCCCACTATGTTGCCTAGAGTATCCCTAGCCTCATAGACTTAAGGGATCCTTCTGCTTCAGCCTCATGGAAGGCTGAAGCTACAATTGATAACAGTAACTCTGACTCCTTGGATGTTATGGTTTTGACTTTTATGCATATAATAGGCCCCCCAAAATCCTTCTGGGATTCATTCTCCTTCCCAAATGAAGAAACTTAGAGATTCATGCTTCAAAAAAATATCTAAACCCACAAAGCTAATAAACAGTACATAGAAGGCTAAGACAAAAGCTATCACATTCAAGTACTTCACTTCTAAATATTGGCATTTATTAGCTCCAAATATTATATTTTAATTAATTTTTAAATTGAGTCATAATATCATATTCATTCCATGGAATTGGAATATCTCAGAATACTGTGTCATTTATATAAAATTATAAAGTAATATACTGAGTGCTGCAAATCTGGACAGTAACTGATAGCTAGTGATGCCATTTGCCCAATGTGGAATTCATTGAGTGTATGTAGCTGGACATATGCAACAGTCAACACACAGAGCCATAACTGTTCAAAATACTAGAAAACTAGTGACTGTCAAGTACTTATCTTTAAATATTAATACTATAACCTACAAGGTCCAGGGAGCATCACAAATAAAAGAATGTTAAGATTGTAAAAGCCAATGGATAGGAATAAATCTTCAGATTATAACATGGGAAATATAAATTTACAAACACAGAGAAAGTATGGATCATCATACAAAACCTGTACTAAAACATTAAGACAGTTTAAAAATTGAGATACTTTAAAAATTTTGACCCATAACTGTTCCTGTCTAAAAAAAAAATAATACAGGTACCATAATGGAGCCTAGATTGAAGAAAAGGCCATCCAGTGACAAGCAAAACTTGGGATCCATCCCATGACAGGCACCAAACTCTGAAACTAAGACTCATGACATGTTGTGTTTGCATTCAGGAGCCTGGCATAGGTGCCCTTTGAGAGGCTCTAGCAGCAACTATCTGAGACAGATGCAGATACTTAACAGCCAACCATTGGACTGAGATCAGTAATCCTTATGTTAGAATTAGGTGAAGGAGAGAAGAAGCTTGAAGAGGATGACAAGCTTATAAGAAGACCAACAGTATCAACTAAGCTGGAATCCTGGGAGCTCCCAGAGACTTAGCCTCCAACCAAAGAGCATACATAAGTTGGTCAATAGCCCTTGGTACATATGTAGCAGAGGAGTGTTTGATATGCCTAGTCCTGTAGAGAGACTTGATGTCCTAGAGAATGGGGATGGAGGAGGGGCATTGAGATGGGGGTGGGTGACAGGGTGGGTGATGGGATGGGTGGGTGGGTGACAGGTTGGGTAGGTGGGAAAGCATCCTCTCAGAGGCAAAGAGGAGGGGATATGTGATGAACAACTCTGAGGGGGGACAAGGAAGGGGGCAATTAAAAATGTATACTAAAAATAAATAAACTCGAATGAAAACAAACAAAAAAAGCAAACAAAAAAAACACAGTCATGATTTCTTCACTGATGGGGAGAGGCTTATAAGTTATTTTTATTCCTGACTGAGAGACTGTTGGCAGTTGATGACTGTTAGACACTGTAGAGTTTGTTTCCTTCAGGGTTGTAGCACCTAGTAATTTGCCAGTGCTCCTATAAATGATAGTATAACCACACATGTAGGGTCACCATTAATTGGATTCAGTGAGATAATTAAAATAAAAGAAGACAGAAGTTGAGAGGTGGAATATGGAGGGAACTGGAAGGAGGTGATTGGGGTTAGAGTAGATATGGTAACAATCATTATACATGCTTTGAATTCTCTAAAATTAAATTAAAATACATGACAAAATAATACAAGAAAGTAGGAGAGTGACGGGTTCCAAAAAAGAAGGAGTTTTTTAGGATATGATCAGAGGTAGATAGAAGAGTTCCCAAGTATTATGTTCACAGTTTATTACTTCTCTGTAAACATTTTAAAAAATAAATATTAAAAATGAGAATATAATTATCTTAATAAGTGTAGCATATATTATTAGAATTAACATCTCTCATTTGCACTTTAATGTGCCAAGCTTTCTTATCATGTTAAGGTTTCATTTATTTATTTATTTATTTATTCATTCATTCATCTATTTATTTATTTGCCTTACCTCAAGAGCCTGCTGTTCAGCAACAGCATCTTTGGATTTAGTACATTTTTGCTCTAGAAAGGTACATCTCTAATATCCTTCATCTATGCTCAATCATCTGCTTCATCAGAAGTTGTTCCAAACTTAAATATAAACTTCATTGTTTCAGAGGCATTAAGTTTCTATCATGTGTCTAGAACTTCATGTTGTGTCTGTAACATTTTATGCATTCAGCAATACTGAACTCATTCAATTTTGTGGTAAGAAATTGTACTTCCCATTCCAAAGTCAAGAGAAGCGAAATGAGTGATTCGAGACTTGTGTATGGCTAGAAAATAATGGAGTGGGGCGTAGTGCCAGCTCCTCTAATTCCTAGCCACATGCTTTCTCCCACTCGGCTCAGGTCTGCCTCTAATGTAATTGGCTCAGTGCACAGAGCCAGCACGGCTCTGCATAGAGCTGTATCCATGTAACTTGCCCAGCAAATGGATCTGAGTCCTGATTCTTAAGGGAAAAATTGCAGCATAAGAACAATGGCTTCTTATTTATCTTTTTGAGAGCTCCATTTTGGGAAGTGTTAACAGGAAGAAAATAAATGACTCCAGTGTACACACTGGAATTATAAACTGGTCCTCAATTCTGGAGTGGCCTTTGTTTCATTTAACCATGTGGAGATCATAGCCTTAGAGCTGCACCCGGGATTCAGAGAAGCAACATCTCCAGAACTCTGTGATGCACATCTGTAATACTTGGGTGGGATCCAGAGATCAATAAGCCCTGTGATGCTTTAATACCTTAGAGTCTGAACAAGTTTGGTGCCCATTGCTCTGTTAAGAAGATACATCCCTTGAGATGGAGAAAGGAAACAAGGGTGTCATAAACATTAGATACAGAATAAATCCAGAATTTCAGCCTACATGTGGAATGGGTGGAATATAAAGCATGCAAAAATGAAACCATTTTTGCAGAGTTAACGAAAATGATGTTTTAAATGATAAAAATCTCTTATCTATTTCCTCATGAAAGCAACACTGAGCCTAGAGACAACATGAACAAAAACAAATAACTGGGCACAGTTTTCCTTTGCAGCCTTTAGCAGCCTCCTGACCTTTTCCCTCACTTTACACTGGCTGTCAAATGGTTTATCGAGAGGTTAGTTTGTAATTAAACTTAGCTCTAATTGCTGGAACAAGTTCCTAATTGTGTTCTTAAATCCTTTTATTCTATACCCTAGAAACCAATGCTTTCTAGCTTTTGAATGCTAGTGGTTTGAGAGAATCACATAAGTACAGCTTTTAGCAGAAATTTTGTTCATTTGAAGCTTTTACCCAGAGCATCAATCAAGAAAACTTAAAAACATGAAACCAATTGGTGAAGGGAATAATCCTCCCAACCCGACAATAACAAAAAATAAATCTGAAGAAATGTTCTGGTTTCTCTCTTTCTGAATTAAACATAGAGCCTTGTTTAATGGTTGGTTTGTATACTAAGACTCACATTTAAGAGTCTGTCTATTTTAAAATGGAGCTTCCTATATTTAAAGGGTCAGTTGGGTGTTTTTGAGGTGTGGAGTATCTTTCAAAGCCATTCCAATCCATCTAATAAGTCATCAAATTTTGTAACGGGAATGGGAGTGTGTCAGCTGTCAGTTTAATTTCAATCTGAGATATGCAGAGTTAACAAAGCCATGAATCTTAACCTGGGTACCATGGCAGGAAGGCAGAAAAATACCCACATTGTTTGTCTGTTTTACCTAATGTCTTTGGAGAGTAGTAGATTAAATGTTTCATTTATTAATTTAGAATCTCATATATGTATATTTACAATTTGATAATATCTACTTGCCAGCCTTGCAACTCGTCTTAGACCCCTTAAAATATCCTCCTCCCAACTTCATGGATATTTGTTTGCTTTAACAATATTTTTATTTATTCATGCCAAAGTTCATACATTTAGGCAATCTATTTTTCATCATATGGCATTAGCATTTTCCACCTCCCATTAGTGCTCTGCACTGTTTCCCTCCAACTTCATCTACTCTTTTGTCTTTTATTAACAATCTCTTGATCTAATCAGCATTTCCCATTTGCACATAGCTGTGTGGCCATATCCTCAAATGAGAGTGATTATCTCTCTTCAGCAACTATCAGCTGCCAATAGCATGCTTCAGAGGCTGAGGCCCCAAAGAACCTTCATTTTCTGCAGGTCTTATACAAGTAACTCAACTGGTGTGAGCTGATGTCGGCAACTGCATGCCATATGACTTGAGGTCTGCATTTCACAGCTCTTCTCATTTTCTGGGTCTTACATTCTTTTCTCAAGAAGAATCTCTGTCTCTTTTCTCAAGAAGTTCCCAACGTCTTGAGTATTGGGAAGGTTAATATAGGGATTGCTGATTTAAGCATAACTGAGCAGAACCAGTTACTCTGAATAGATATGAGTCTCTACATTAGTCACTACTCATTGTAAAAAGAAGCATCTCTGACAAAAGTTGAAAACAATGCAAATTGTTTGTTTGTTTGTTTGTTTGACCCACTGAATCCAATTGATGGTACTTGTATTCAAAAGGATGAGGCATCACCCATCCTTCAGTCATTGGTCAAGGAGTTCCAAGAGTCCTCCAAAACTATACAAGGAATTATAATTTTTAGAATGTCCTTGTGTATTTGGGATATATAGAGGGAGATTTGACTGTTTTAATTCCAACTCATTTGTTCTGCTTAAGCAGTTTTCACATTTGCTAATGGTGACTTTACCCCATTCCGTGGTTCTTTTTATTACTTTTTTAAAAACTGTTAATTCTTTGCTAATTTTACATCATGTAACCCAATCTCATTCATCTCCCTATCCTTTAGTATCCATCCTCTCCCTTGCAGCCTTCCTGACAAAGGAAAATTTAAAAACAAAAACAAAATAAATAAATAAATAAATAAATAAATAAATAAACAAACAAAGCAAAATAAAACATAGAAAGCATCTTGTTGTGAAAGTTGTAGTATTTCACAGTGTGTCGCTCAGGATACCTTTTTCTTTGCACACCTTCACTTTCCGGTGTTCATCGCAATGAGTTATTGGTCTAATTTGAAGCCTCTGGCTTCTGTGATATCAATAACGGATCCTTACTTAGGCTAATCTTGGATATCTTCTTTTTGTCCTGTGTCATGGAGATGCCATGACTTTGTATTTGTAGGACCTGACTTTTCACATGCTCCAACACTTTAGAGATGAGATAGATTTTGGAATGGGCTAACCAAAGTCCTAGATCTGGGCCTTGGTGGTAGCTGAGTTGTTCAGTCTGAAAGCTCTCCTGCACCTTCACCCCCAGGGTGAGCTCTCCAGCACTGCTCCAGCTAGCTCATTAAAATGCTACAGCAGGCAAGGGGTGGAGCCAACACTTCTGCTCACATACCCTCTGGGCTGGCCCACCTGTGCCTTCACCAGAGGGCCAGCTCTTCTGTGCTGCTTAGGTGAGGTTCAGGGCCTGCTCTCCAGAATGCTGCAGCTGGTGGTGCATGGTCAGGTCTCTCATTTCTCATGATCTTTGGGCTAGGTATCCTTTCTGCCTTAGCAGAGGAGGTGGGGTGGGCATCTTCTTGATCATACCACTACAAGGCAAATGAGTGGTAGTACCTTTCCTCCTATGGTCATGCCCTCTGTCTGCTCACTTGTGCACCTACCAACACGGCTAGCTCTACGGCCAAGGAAGACCTTCCTTGTTCTGCCCAAGGAAGGCACTGGGTCAGTTCTCCCAAGTATAACAGCTGGTAAAGGGTGAGAACAGGTCTACAGAGTTCTTAGGCATATACCAGGATGCAGCACAGAACAGAGATGTTCACCTGGTCTTTAGTGTTATTGTTAGACATTGACACAGACTCCTGTGGCTGCATGACTATGGACCCAGACATGGCCCTCAGCTGCAGGAAGGATCAGGACTTCACCATGGCCTTTGATGGTAAGTCAGGCTTCTCATAACAGCCTAGACTTCTCCACATTCACATCTACAGTTCCACCTTTTTTTCATAACAATCAAGCAATTCTCCTTTTTCTCTCCCATCTGTTCTCCACATATTTGTACATTGAACTGGCTCCTGCTGAAGGAAGGCCACAAGGCTGACCAGTTTCTGGGTGTCCTCTACTCACCAGTGCACCTATGGCAATGGGTGGATCTCTGGTTGTTCCCCTGCTGACTGTCTGCACTATATGGCGGTGGGCTCTCATTTCATTATCTTAAGATTACTTGCCTTTTCTTCTTGGACATAGCCCTGTGACAACAGGGCTGAATATGAGTCTATGGGCACTTAATCATAGCCAATGAAAAAGAGTATACTTGGCTCCAAACAGCCATGTGTGTTAAGCAAGAAGATATCTTCTTTCTCCCATTGGAACCCCCTTGAGAAACATCTGTTAATTTTCATTTGGAATTATGAGAAAGTCTTTCTAAGGTAAGGGTACTTCTTTGAATGTTCTTCAGTTTTAAATAACTGAAGTTCCTGACTGATGAGATATAGGATGATGAATATTTGATTTCTCCCAGTGAAGTTACTCCTAATCTTGACACCATTGTCCCATCTGAAATTGGGAGAGAAGAATAAAAGGAGAGAGAAAGAGAGAGAGAGAGAGAGAGAGAGAGAGAGAGAGAGAGAGAGAGAGAGAGAGAGAATGTACCTTGAATACAGCATTACATTTTTTCATTAACATTTGTCAAAATTATATTCCTAGGTTTTTCTTAAGCTGTGGGTGTCAAGAAATTTCTTTTTATTGTTTCCAAAACCATCCATTGAATATTTATTATTTAACTGACAATGAGTTGGACTGTGTAATGCTGACATGCTAGGTAAAGAGTGGAGTTAAACCACTGAGCTTCCAACTATCACCACCATCACTATCTAACTGAGCCACAGACACAGGAAAACTAAGTATAATATTAAATAAAAAGGTCCCCACCACACATTGTGAGATAACAGAACATAAAATCTAGTGAAGAAATAATAAAATAGGGTCATGTCTCCTTCCCCATAGTCCCTCCTCTATCCTGCCTTTCCATATCTCACATCAATTTAACACTTTCTGTCATTATTCCCATTTAACCCTTAATACTATGTTGTTGTATCTCCCTTCCTTTGAAAACACTTACCCACAATGGCCCTGTATTAAATTTCTGGCTTTCATGTGTATTTGAAGTGGATAACAAATATCTGAAATTTCAAAACTAACATCTAGAAATCAGAGAAAACATGTGACATTTGAATTTTTCTGTCTGTGTTACCTCCCTGGGTATAATTGTTTCTAGTTTCATCCATTTCCCTATGAATTTCATTTTTTGTTCTTGTAGCTGTTTTTTCCTAACAGTTGAATAATATTTCATTGTGTAAATATGTCACATTTTTAAAATTAATTCATTAGTTTATGGGCATCTAGGTTGTTTCTGTTTCCTGTCTATTCTCAGTAGAATGGCAATGAATATGAATTATTATATATCTCTAGAGTAGGATATGGAGTCTTTGGGTATATGCCCTAGAATTGTAATGTTGGAGCATGTGGTAGATCAAATTTTAGGTAGAAAAATTGTAAAATACCCCAATCAGGCTATTGCATTATAAAATAAGTGATGTCTACATATTTCTGTGGGTTTCTTTTTCATTTAAAGGATTTTTGAGACAGTTTCACTTTGTACCTCGGAATGTCCCAAATTCATTATGTAGTTCATACAATATTTTAGCTCATGAAGATCTTTCTGACTCACCCTCCTAACTGCTAGTGTTATATTACACAAGTCACATGCTAAGTTTTTAACTGGTGACTTAAACAATAGAAATTTAGAATGGTATATTATAGATAAGCAAGTACCAGGAATGACCAGAGTTCTTAACTTCTGAGGGCTGAGGAATAGATGTGGGACTGCTTAAGGTTATCCTGGGTCATAGCTGAACAGTTGCCTAGAACCTTGAGATTCTGCATGAGAACTGGCAGGAGTTTGGAGCTCAGCAAGAATCCAGGGTCCTGAAAAACAGTCTTGTCTCCAAAGAATTACATTGTTCAGTCACATAGGCCAGACTATAGGCCTCAGGCCCTAGGGATTTACATACTAATGAAGTCCAGACAGCCCCTCCCAAAGTGCACCAGTAGAGGGCATGACTAGAGGCCTCCAGCCTAGGGATTTACATACTAATGAAGGCCAGAGGATGGAGCAAATTAAGCATGCCTCCCCAGATCCTTCCCGGATCCTCCCCATATCCTCCCCCTTTCTAGCTCCCTATATAACTCAGGACTGCCCTGAGTTTTACGGGGGTACGCCTAGATCCATCCACCATCCACCATGACAATAAACCTTTCTGGAACCAAGGACTTCGGCATGTCATTGGGGCCTGCCGCCGCCAAAGCCTCCAGGCCACTGGAACCATAGATGTTCCTCCTGCATGTGGGACTCGCCTCAGCGTGGAAGTCTCTGGGACTCTACCTCTCCGGCTCTAATTTTCCCTGCAGATAGATAGATAGATAGATAGATAGATAGATAGATAGATAGATAGAAGACAGACAGATAGATAATAGAGATCAAGATATATGTAAAGCAGAATAGTAAAATTCTATATGGAAGACAATGAACATAGATAATGTAAGAACTGAGTAGAAAGTTAAACTAAAACAACCACAGTGAAATAAACCAACATGGAAAATGCCTTTAACATTTAAATCTATTTTATTGCATTTAGTGTAAATTTGACTGATAAGAATTAATTGCTCCCAATAGAATAATTTTTTGAGACATGTCTTCATGTAGTAGAAGATGTCCTCACTATATAGTCAGAATTATCCTTGAACTTTTGCTCTTTATACCTGTACTTCTCCAGGACTGGGATTTCACAAGTATGTTGCTATTTGTTGTTACAGAAATAAATTTTACTTTATAAACACATTGGGTTTTTCTTTAATGCATAGAATGGTGACATTTTACTTCTTGCTTTGCCTTTTCTCTAATATAAACTCTAATTGTCTTCCATTTAAACTTTACTAACCTGTGAATTCTAAAGTTAGTGATCATTTTAGTACTATTTGATCCTTTGGTATAATCCTTTGGTAAGTGAATGAAAGGAATTTGACTCTACTGACAAATGAGTGTTAGGTCAGTGTGTTGTCAATGTCTATTATCTCTAAACAGATTCCCGAATTATAGCACATATCAACTTACAGTGTATAAATATTCATATGATGGAGCACACTAATGTCCCAACATGACATCACTGACTAAGGGGTGAGGAATGGATGAAAAGTCAGACTTTAAAGCAGGCTGTATTATTTCATGCCTCTTTCAGGAAATCTGTTTCTCTACCCACCAAAAAGTTCAAGCTTTGAAAGTACATTAATCTAGGTTGTGAATTTCTTGCTAACACCTACAGCTGTGCTATCTTCAGAATTTTATTTATCTTAATGAGTGTCAATGTCATCATCTATAAAATAGGAGAGAAATGTACATCAAAGGACACATACAAAAATTAAAATAAATTATCACTTATAATGCTATACTCAAAATAAAGTGCACAAAACCAGTAACATATGTTACCATTGTTTTATTTCGTGCATATTGATAGAAAACGTTTCTTGTCTTAAATTATGTCATGAAAGTGAAAATGAGTCTAAATTTTATAATAATAGATGGAATATTATCTGACTAGAAACCAGTTCTTCCTACAGATTCTGCATATGGAAGCATTACAACATGACAGGGTACCAATATTTGTCAATAACTGGACATTTGTATTGTCTCATGATGCTTAATCTATAACTGGTTTCTGGCCATGGAGAAGAAAAAATGGTATTGACTTTTTTTTATAACAAAATCAGAGATTCTAAAGAGATGGTTCAAATGATTAAAGTATTAGAGAAAATGTTGAAAAGTCTTGAAAGACTTGGTGATGAATCAGTATTTTTGTGCATGTTCATTTGTTTGTGTTTGTGTATGCGTGTGTGTGTGTGTGTTTGGTGAAGGAAAGAGGAAAGATGATACGGAGAAAATTTGAGTAGCTAGAAAACAAGAATGAAGGAGAAGAGGAAGGAAAAGAAATGAAGTTCAAAAGACTCTAGAAAGACTTTCAACTTAGAAAATACTTAATGCTCTTATAGACCCAAATAAAGTCTATTCTATATGGAATGGACCTTGACCCTGGAATCTCAACTTGATTCACTGCTATAAGTTGAAAAGAATGTTAAACTTGCTTCTGGTGTCAAATATGTTCACCTGCCTAGGTTTTAATCAAGATGGATTCAAGCGATTTGATGTAATTTTTTCCAACTAGAATGGCTCATTGGTTCTTTTATTTTGGACCTCCTTATCTACAAGTGAATATATACTTACTGCAGATTGCTTAACACACACACACACACACACACACACACACACACACACACACAAATGTGCATAGTATAGAATGCCATCAAAAGCTCCCAGTTAGAGATAAATTACACATCTCAGTGAAAACTCGTAATTCTTATTCAGACATGTGCACAATGTTCAGATGTTCAGGCAAACATATGTTTGTTGCTTTTAGTTATAACATGCCACAAGTGCTTGTTCGATCACTTCTGCCTTAGAATTCTGATTCCAGGGGTAACTTTTTCTCAAAGCATGGCAAAATTGTAATTCAAATCCAGATAACAAGGTCGTGAATCTAGTGAACTTCTATCTTTAAATAAAACACTTCTTCTTTAGCCTCAGTTTTAACTGGCTATAAAGGGGCAAGCGTTTCAGAAACCAGAAGATCATTGTTTGCAATTTATCAATCTACACTTACCTGGGTACCGTTTTTCCTTTCTTGGCTGGGTTTTATCTCCTCTCTATTGGTCTTTTTTTGCCGATGACCTTTCATCTCACTTCTCATCTGCTGGTTCCATCAACCCTAACTTTGTATCTGCTAAAACTCAGGTAATTGCTTTTAGATGGGTATAATTAAGAAGCCATTAGTGTAAAGTTTCATTCCAGTTTATGCCTTGGTCTGCATTTGAGCAGAGAAATATGAAATTAAGGTATTAGCTTCTTCAGGGGTATGAGTCACAAGCTAATAAGTTTCAAGAGCAGTTTCTCAACTGTAATGATTATGCTTTTTTCTTTGAAAAATCTCTGTGGAGTTATTACAGAGAGAATATTTTTAAAGAAAAGGGAATAAAAATAGAAACAGACATGGTCTAGATACATGGATCTTGAAATAAGAGCATCGACATTGCCCTGGGCAGGTCATATGAGATCAGTAAGAAGTTATGATTGCAATTAACTCTGTTTCGAAAAAACACACATAATATGACTTTTTTCTAAAGTATGGGTCCTTTATTTTCTAGAGATAAATAAATGTAAATCTATAGGTATAAAATGAAAATAGACAGACTTCTAGGAAAAACAAAGACGAATAACAGGAGAAAGAAGCTGGGCAAATAGTCACGACATTTAAGTGGAAAAGCTCAGTAGTCAGAACATACTTGTATATACATGCCTTTTCTACTGTATTACAATGTACACAATGACACTTGAATTAATGAATTAGTATTTTATATGCATTTCTGTTTTCATGTATATATGGTTGTCTAGTATATATATAT
>NW_021620842.1:6545381-6638666 GCF_004785775.1 Grammomys surdaster | reverse complement strand
TGTGTGTGTGTGTGTGTGTGTGTGTGTGTGTGTGTGTCATATACCCTGAAACTGGTGTTAAGGACTGTCATCCAGATTCTCGGAAATTAATCCCAGTCTTCTGAAAGAACATCCAGTGCTCCTAAATTCTTCTCCTTGTCTCCAGCCCAAATATTATATATCAAATAAATAAATAAACACATAATAAATGAGTAAATAAATGATACCACTGTTATAGAATAAGTCAGTTTTACATACATTTTCCCCAGAAACAGCTATGAGAGACAGTCTAGAGAATGACTCATGATGATGGAGAAATCAGTAAGACACACTGTGACTGAGGGCACAATAACGAATACACTAACAAATCAAGATGTTGGCTCTAATCTTCAGCAACCTGGCAGATAGTCTAGCATTCTAATTTTCTCATGATTGGTGGGACAGCATTAATACTTGTTGGAAATTAGTACTTAGATAGTTCCAGGCAACCAAGCACAGCAGTCCCTGTAAACTTGAGTTACTCATGAACAACAGAATATCATTGTTGTTACTCAAAAATGTTCCATATATTGGAAGCTCACTGCTCTTTAAGCAGAATAAAAGATTTCAAATTATATAACTAATATCTATGTGTGCATAAGAAACGATAAAGCAAATTAATGGATAATAATAATGATAACAATGATCATGTACATTATTATAGTTCATATTATGAAAGTTTTCTGGGTACTATCTATTAACATTTTACCAACAGTATCTAGTGAATAGCACTATTATTCTTATTTATTAGATAAATAATTTGAAGTTTGAAAAAGTTATGAGAGTTCAGTTTTTATAGTGTCTTACTTCAGTAAGGCTGCTGTAACAAATATCTTAGATGGGTAATTTATAAACAATAGAAATATATTGCTCATATTTCTAAAGGTCTGAAAGCCTAGACTGAAAGTGTTAGCAAACTCAATGTCTGCTCAGTGCTTTCTTCTTTCTCAATGATAGCACCTAAATGTTTGGTTGTACAGCACAAAATAATATAAAGACACCTTAGATTTCTTTGTCTAAGTATTAATTCTATCCAATAATGTGGAATCTTCAGGAGCTAATCTCATCCCAAGCATACAATGATTTAATATCTCTGCATTGGAAAATAATATTTAATCATACAATTTTTAAGTACATAAACATTCAGCGACACATGCATTTTTCATCCTAATTTAAATCAACACAATCTGGTTTCTACTCTATTGGTATTAATTTCTAAGCTTTGAATAAAGGATGCTGACACATATTGACAAGAGGAGAGGCCTCTGTTAGGTCCAATAGGGAAAATAATTCCGAAAGGTAATTGATTTGAACCATGTATAACTATAACTGTTCATGACTTTGCTTAAGAATTATTTTTTAACAGGCATCAAATATGTCCATAGGAAACAAAGAAATATCATTTACCAGAACTTATAAAGAAATTATTGTGCTCCTGGCCCTTATAAAATATGACAACATGGGATATATCTAAAGAGAAGGATCTATAATTATCTTATTCAGAGGAAAGATATTAAAGACCAATTATATCCATCACCATGACCTAACACCTCACATATAACTTGTTACGGATCCATATTTTAATTTATATCTCTGCTTATGTAAATATGCATATAGATGTATAGGTGTTTAACAATGATTGAGTTTATTCACAACCTCTATGCTGCCTTGGTCTCCATAATTAGGAAAGCAGTAGAATACAGAAATTGGGTGTAAGAATACTTCCATAAAAATGTAGCTACTTCACTTTTTTGAGATGTGAGTAACAGTCAACTCTTTTACAGAAGGATAAGGAACTTTGAAGAGACATTTTCAAAAGAAGAGCATTTAGCACAGGCTTTCTTTTTACTGGGTAAAAGAAGTCCTTATCTGTGGAGAAAGTAGCTAAGTCATGGAAAGCACTCTATAATAATATTGGAAGCACAGCTAATCAGGACTTAATTGAAGAGTTCAATTTCAGAGTACAGAGTGAGATGGAATAATACTGAGGAGAGGGAGGGGGGAAAGGAAAACACATAAAGCCCCCATGTTTAAGAGAGTGAAATGTGTCTTCTCATCTATAATGCAGCCACATAATGATCCTGTAAGAATTGAAAATGCCAAGCAATCAAAGGCCATATGTCTTCAGCTCGGATCCACAGAGAATCCATGTATTTTTAATCAAGGCTGCATCTCTGAAGCATATTTATGTTTTCTTGGCATAAAGATGCTTCCCTCAAATTAGTTTTGTACTGGACTCCAGGCTGTTGTTACCTTTGGCTATGCCAGGGGAAAGGAAGTTGGCAGATCCCCTATAATGCATGATTGTAAAGCTAATGTAAACTCTCTTCAAGAGAGAAAGAACATCAGGCAATCCATTAGAGCTGAGGATATGAAATCTCACTTTCTGGAAGATATCTTTTCTCCTATTATCTCTCTAGATCCTCAGTCAATTGCCAAAGTCATCTGTTAATACATTCTAAATCCATTCATTTTCTCACCACTGCCATAAAGTGGAGGCTGCACACATTTAAAATAAGAACAAGGTTACAATATTGTCTACGCAACTTTTCATGATCTATGTGACTGTTACCATTTTTCTTTATCCCTTACATCTTGTTCTAGATTTCTTGTTGCTGTGATCCAACATTTGAAAGAGCAGTTTAATGGAAAGAGAGTTTATTTTGGCTCACAATTCAAAGATACACTACATCATGGGATCAAGAGCAGAGTGACAGGAGTTTGGAGCAACTAGACACAATGAGTGAGGTGTCAGGAAACAAAAGGTTGATAAAGGTTAGCAATCATCTAGCTTGTTTATTTATATGTTATCTGGAAGTTAAGCTGGGATTTCCTACCTTTATTAACCTAAGCTAGAAAAACACATCAAAAAATATATCTCTAGGATTATTCTAGAGTCTGTTGATTTGATATTGATGTAGTCACATTGTTAGTAATCTGTTAAACTCCACCTCCACAGTTACCTGACAGCAGCCAGGCATACTCCTCCCCACAGTTACCTGGCAACAGCCAGGTAGACCTGCCCACTATAAAAGGGTCTACTTGCCCCTCCTCTCTCTTGCTCCGTTGAACTGCGCCTGCAGGTTGCTGTCTCCCCTCCCCCCTTCCTTTCCCCCTCTCTCCATGTGGTCATGGCCGGCCTCTACTCCTCTCTCTCTCTCTCCCTCTCCTAATAAACTACCCCTCGTGGAACTGTCTGGTCTGCTGTGATCTGTCCAAGCTGCGCGTGAAATCCTTTTACACGTCCCTACATTTAGAATGTTTCTATCAGATTGTCTGTTTCCAAACTTGTATTATTCCTAATCACTTCTTATTGATTCTTTATGCATTGAATCAATGAATGTTTATCACCAATTCTTATAGAATTCACCTAGGAGTTAGGGAGATGTCTCTAAAGTAAGCCCTTTGTAACTTATGTCCAGTGACAGACCACAGTTAAATAATCAAGGAAATGAACATGAAGTATAAGCAATGTCAGAGGTTGACAACTGCTTTCTAAAAGACAATAAAAATAAAATGATCACTATTGGGGTCAGGCTTAGGTTGCAGAAATATCTAAGTGTGAAATAAATATGCTCAGGAGAAATATTAAACCTAATTCATTTCCCCTTACTGTTTACTCTGATAAAATACCTTTTACCCAGATATATATATATAAAGTTCTCAGAACTCAGGACTCATCTTCAGGTCAACTCTCTGAGGGACTTCAAACAATTCCTTATGGAATTCCCCAATGTGAACATTTTCGATCTTCTTGTGTGATGGTACTCCTGCTTCATACCTAAGAATATATTTTCTATTCATCTTTTTACTCATTCATGTAAATATTCATTTGTTTATTCTTTATTATATATGTACTACCATGGATTGTAAGCTTCATAATATTAATTTCCTTTATTATCTTACTGTTGGTACTTCTAGGACTGGATATATACTTACTACAGACTTAGAACTCAAAAGTACATGATCTTCATAAAAAAATGATTAATGTAACTAGATTATTAAGACCAAGAAAATATATAATATGCAATAAATATACAATATAAATTAATATCCTATTTAATTTTTTGTCTAGTATCAGAGCACCATTGTTAGCAGCATAAATTTGTGAAGATAGAATCATGCATTTATTCTCTTATTGAAGAGAATGGAAAATTTTGGTAAAATAACCAAACTCACATAAACAATATATGTTTTCTTTTGTTTACACTGTGCTAATCACATCTTCTGTATGTCTAATGCTTGATAAAATAAAAGAGAAAATTCTTTATTTTTGATCTTGTTCTCAGAGGTTTCATTAGTCTCAGTGTCTCTGAGACCATAGCAAGGAAGGGCAAAGCTGAGTAAATCTGCTTAGTTCATAGCATCCATGAAACAGATAAAAAGAAAGAAGAGGCTAGTAAAAAGATAAATCTTAAAGAGAATGTGCCCAGTATACTAGTATTTTCAATTAGGTTCTTACCCTAATATCTTGTAAGTGATGAATTCTTAAATGAATTAATCCTTTGATAGTGTCATTTCCCTCATGATCCAATCACATGAAAAATGCTACTGTTAGCATATCAAGCCTTCGCCATATGGGAAACACTGAGGGAAACTCAAATTCAAATAATTATTTATCTCAAATTTGCTCAGTCTCCACTTTTTCCCAGGAATCACCCTAGCACAGATACCAGCATTCTTTTTTTCTTACCAGACCTCTACATTTTTTTGTCATTCAAAACACTTTTTAGAGTTTGGCAAAATGAACTTCTGAAAATCCACATGGTAGTATGTTTTATATTGTTGAAATCTTTCAATAATTGCTCAGTGCTTATAAGGTGAAGCCCAATATCTTAAAATGGTTCCTAAAGTCTGACCATTTCTCTCTTTTTTTCATTCAAATCTTGCCAGATCTATGATATATGCAGGATAAATTACTTATAATGTCCTTAACATTCAGTTTCACTATCTTCCTTGTAAATTATCTGACACTTAGTTCAGTGCTTGGATGTGTTTGTTTGCTATGACTGTCTAAGTCATTGACTCAAATCACTTTCCACTGCCCTGCCACATTCATTTTCCTGAAAAGTGGATTGCTATTATTTGATTATATATTTTCTACTAACCTTTCAAGACTTAAGAAATAAAATGAAAGAAGCAGTTTTTCTTTACTTTTATAGTTCAGAAAATGTGTCTCTTTTCACCTAAAAAAAAATGTCTATCAGGACAGAGAAATATGCAAATGATTTAGTAGTTTGACTTTATTTTCAGACAAAATGTTAAGTATTATTTCTCATGCCAAAGTTCCTTTTATGAGGCTTGCTATTCTATGGCAACATTGCTTTAAAAATGCATTAGAAAGTTGAGGGAACACAGTTCATATCTTAATAATGTCACAGAGTAAAAGCCAGTTCAACCTTTGGCAAGTGTCTCAGGAGCTAAAGAACTGATCTGTCAAGATAAGCAGCGTGATACATATTGTAAATACTAACATTAAATTTTTAGAAATTAGAGAATTCTTGTTTCTGGACTCCCCCAATGGACTTGACTCTAAGATGAACAGTTTTGCTGTTATTTTAATATATTCCATAGTGTATTATGTAATAAAACAATTGGACAGAACTGGGTTTGAAAGAACAAATATACCTAAGAATCCTATTTCGCTAAAAAAGAAATTTAATGAACATTTAGATAACCTCTCTTTTGGGTTTTGATTGAAAGTTTTTTTTTAATTGTTTCTTTCTGTGTTTACTTCAAGATGGAAATTTCTATCTTTCCATGTAGCCTATGATGGCCTAGAACTTATAGAGTATTCCAAGGTGGACTCAAATTTAAGAAGTTACTGACTTCTAAATTCCAGATGCCGGGGATACAACCAGATAAAACTAATAACTACTCTTAGACTAAATTTTTGATTCTTTATTTTTCTCTTAATATGAGGAAGGATGAATCCATTCTATTTTGTACTCTTTTTGTTTTGTTTTAATGTATAGTTTATTTATTTACATTTCAGATGTCATCCTCTTTCCCCATTTCCTTTCCCTAGAATCCCCTATGCCATCCTCCCTTTCCCTTTTTTGTTTTTATACCAATTAATTACAGGCAAATATTAAGGTCAGTTCTAGGCTGAGGAACTAGCAATACAATAGATACCAATAGTCAAGGAACAAGCAAGACAATAAACATAGTCAAAGAATAAGCAAGGCAATATACAAAGTTCCCTGAACACTCCTTTGATCACTGTTTCTAATGACTTTTCAGGATGATCAAAATATCTAAGCCTACTTTCCTGTCCTAGCCCAAAGTCATTTTCATGTCTAAAGCCTACTTTCTTGTTCTAGCCTAAGATTTAGTTTTCTGCCTAAAATTACTTCTTTGTCCTAGTCTAAGATTTAGATTCCTGCCTGAAATTACTTCTTTGTTCTAGCCTAACTAATGTCAGTTTCCTGCCTGAATCTCACTTCCATGTCCTTGGCCAATGTCATATTCCTGCTAAGCAGCCCATTTCCTTGTCCTTGGCCCATGTTATTTTGTACTCTTCTTTAAAATTATTTCATTTTCTGCATTTCAAATTCTTCTTCCTCTATTAGAAACCATAATTTTCAGTTGTGAAATACTTCTTTCTTCAAATAGTATTTATTCAAATAATCACAGTTGTTCAGTTAAAGGGTTATCTAATTAGCAGAAGCTCCCATCCTTAGAAAATGCATTTTCTGTATATTATACATTTACGCCTGGCCAGCAAATCACACAGTGTCAAATCATCATTAATCGTTTCAAAAATCGAAAGCATCATTTAAAGGTGCTCCAAAACTATTTATCTTATGTAGCTGCTATGGGGAATCCTATGGAATAAGAATCTTTCAGGCATACAACATAAAGTAGTCTCATAGAAGCTCTCTCTGTTCTTGTGTCTTTATTGTGATTTATGTTTTTTACAATAATATTTAATGGGACTTTTGGTGCCTCTCTGTGTATGGGGGATTGAATGTATATATGTGTATATTTATGTTATATTTATGTGTGCATGTGCATATATGTGCGTGTATGTGTATACATTTTCACACACATGGTGTATATATGCTTGTGTAACTATATATTTTAGAGGTCTCTGTATGAGAATGTACATTTTGTTTTCTGTTTGTTTTGTTTAGTTTTTTAGATATTGTTTTCACTGAATTTGGAGTTCATATTCTAGCCTGATCATCATTTGAGCTCAGGAATCTACCCTTCTCTCTTCTCCAGTGCTTGGATCAGAGCTGTACATCACTATAATATACTTATTATTTGTACGCTAAAGAGCAAGGTAGAATCTTTAACTTTGTAGGGCAAGCATATTCCAACCCATTTTGCTTTACAGCTTTCTGTCAATCACTTAAATGACATTTTTGTACCTAAAATTAGCACAAAATAGTCCAGAAAAGAGTATTTGGGAAAAAAAGTCATATAATAGTAGTTTGTCCTGCATGACAGAGATGTAGGTATCCTGAACAAGACTCCCTGAAAGCTTACACACACTGAAATTTTTTTAACAAAGGCCATGCATGCCATGTTCTAAATCAACTATTTTACCCCTAGTTTGTTCATACCCTGGCTTGACACTATGTAGGCTAGCACAGTAATATTAGTGCTGGACGGAGGCTTCATGTTTTATTTTAATGCAAAAATTCATCCCTATCTAGAAATGCCAGTGTTTGATGGTCCCTAAGAAGAAAACATTCTGTATTTAAATTCTAATTCATATTCTTTAGAGATATTTGTGTTCTCTACAGTAGCTGTGTGAGCATGACAGAGCAGTGCCATTGAACAGACACTCACTGCCCTCTGACTACAAGAGATTAGTCACCTTTAAGCCTTCTGTTAGAGCAATTCCAAAGAGGCAGGTTCTCCTGGGCATCTGTCCATGCAGCCAATGACAAAAGCACTCATGTGAGTAAAAATATACATTTTTGTGCAAGAGAAAGGAAACAGCATAAATTAAAAAAAATCTTCAGACTTTAACTGAGGTCTTAACTAAGGATTGTTGAATTATTTTTTCATTGCTTAATACTTTAAATCAGCACTAAGAATATGTACTTTTTAAATAGCTATTAAATTATAGATATTAATAACAACTGACTAAATATTTATATCATCACTTAATTTATTCAAATATCAATTAATTTATACAATTTTAAAAATTGATACAATTATTCTCATTACAAAAGGCAAAAATAAGTGCTCAGAGTGATTGAGAAATTTATGTAAATTAGTAAATGAATACAAAATGTATATGCCAAGTATCTCTGTGTGTGTGTGTGTGTGTGAGTGTGTGTGATAGATGACAAAAGCACTCAGAGATAGATGGATAAATGGATAGAAGATAGATAGATAGATGATAGATAGATAGATAGATAGATAGATGGATAGACAATAATATAGATAATAGATAAATGGATGATAGATGACAGAAAAGAAGACATGCAATAGATAGATGAGATAGATAGGTAGATAGATAGATAGATAGATAGATAGATAGATAGATATAGAGATACAGATACAATTATATAAATAATAGCTGGATGATAGATGACAGAAAGATAGATATGTAATAGATAGATAGAATAGATGTAATAGAACGATAGATAGATAGATAGATAGATAGATAGATAGATAGATAGATAGGGGATAAATAGGTACATATAAACAGATTGTGATCTCATTGCACTAAAATATTTTTAAAAAATGGTTCCATTTTTTGTAGATGAGTGGAGTTAGATCCAGAGAAATTTGGTACTCATCCAGGGAATTCATACAAAATTTTTTAAAAGACACATAAAATTTATATACTTTGGTAAATCATCAAGGGGATGGTGCTAGGTATAGGAAGATAGGAAAATGGGGTGAGACTTCTATGAAGTTTGTGAAAGGGAAAAGTTGAAAGAGATTAAGAGAGACCAAAAAAAAAAAATTACAAGGACAGAAATTTTGCTTCATTTTAGCTGGCAAATCTTTATTTTCTGTTGAGTTATGTAAGAGAAAGCATTGCATTTGTGTTCAAAGGGCAAACTTGAAGAAAAGCTTAGGATACTGCCTGCATTCTAAGTGGCCTCAGTGATGGAGGGAATGGGCCCTGTTCCAAATTGATTAGTTCTGCTACCTTCTCATTATTGTTCCGCCTGAAGTTTGGCACGCAAGCAAGGTCATTCCATGCATGAGTCTGCGTGACTTCACTGATTTTGCTAGAGACTTCCTTCCCACCCACCCCTCCCCCAACCACAGCATGCCACCTGCACTAGAGAAAATTAAAAACCAGCCCATACATTTTACATGAGCTCCCAGGACCAGTGAGAAATTAATATTATGTTGTCTTTTGATAAAGATACAGCTGTTTTATAAGATGTTCATCCAATTCAGTGATAGAAAACCTTGTTTAAATTCCTCCGAGGAGCCCAAACTTCAAGACTAAAAGAGGAAATGCATACAGATAGAGCAGAATATGTTTGAGCAGGTTTTCAACTTTCAGTTCACCTTATAACAAGATTTCAGGGTTACATATTAGATTGCCACCCTCCCCAAACTCTTTGGTACCTTATTAGCTCTTGGTTTCCATATATTCTTTATGGTTGGTGCCTTAGTGTTGTGTCTTTTATAGTCTCATGCTCAGATCTTTATGATACTCAAGGCTGACTTCACCATCTCACTTTCCATGAACCTATTTGTGTCTCTCAAAATAAGGTGTTCTTGACTATTGACATTTCTGCTCAGGATATGAGAATAATTACAACTGTATTTTCACATTGACTTAAGATATAGAGATAACGGCCCTGTACATGCAAACCTATAAATGAAATAGAAGATCTCATGTTTGAATCTGACTTGGGATATAAAAATGAATTTGATGCCAGTCTATGTATATTGTTTATTAATGCTTTCATCATTGTGACAACTGAGTGGACAGAAGACAGAAGAAATGGAAGGCAGGAATGATTTCTTTTGAGCTCTTCCTATGAAATTCATATATCATTTAATTTACAGCATCAGTTTAATATCTTATATGATGTGATTTTCTCTTGGTGTCTCTATACTCATTTCACAAATATCTGTATTAAAATAAAGTCTTATAATTTTTTTAATATAACAAACCTTCACTAGTAAAGACATTGATGGTTATTTTAGTTTTGTCTTTGTTTCTTCCCACACTAATTCATGCCCAGATTCCTTCAGTTTCCAAATCACAAAGACATAAGGAAACAAATAAAAAAAAATTATTATGAACATAAGCACTTTAAGCAAATGTGAAGCAATTCTTCGGGTCTTGAATTTACAAAACTGTGCTTGGATGTTACAGGTGATGTAAAGTTTCAGTGATGAGCTTTGTGGTCCTTCAGCTGCAGCTGTGATATTTGTAAAACGATAGTAAGATTTTTTTAAAGTAATTTCTATTATATCAGATGATGGCATGTGCCACAGTTTGCATAAGAATCTCCCATGGGTCCATGCTCTATTCTCCATGTTGTGCTTCTATTTAGAGGTGACAAAAATTTAAGAGATATGGCTTGCTTTAGATCACTGGAGCCATGCTCCAGAGAGGTATGCCAGGATATCATCTCTTCTTATTTGCTTTACCTTTCTACTTCTTTGTCATACAGTGAGGATTTCCTCCAGCTTACACTAGCACTTGATGTTCTTCCTTTTCCAAGCAGTAAAGCAGACTTGGAATACTTCCTTATATCTCCTACCCCAAGGGCAAAACTCAAAGGATAAACACATGTATAGAGTAAAAATAGAATGTTTTTGAGAACTATTAAATATAGATGGGAGGAAGATAGTAAATTCTATATATCTATTGACTTGTGATAAACCATCTTTATACAACTGAAAAATGGGGGAAAGTGTCCACCACACAACAGTAAAGGGTTTACCTGTGAGTGAGAAACTCAGAATAAGGGTGGTTATAAAATGTGAAGACTGTTGTCAGAGAAGAAAATAACACTTGAAAAATGGAGGATTTAAGAGGCTGCCCTACCTGGGGATCCATCTCATCCATATATAGATACCAAAACCAGACACTATTGCAGAGGCCAAGAAGTGCTTGCTGACAGAACAACAATAGCAAGCAACCAGACCCCCTTCCTCCAGAGCCTCCAGGGATTAAAGCACCAATCAAAGTGTACACATGGAGTGAGCCATGGCTCCAGTTGCATATGTAGCAGAGGATGGTCTTGTCACTCATCAATGGAGAGAGGCCCTTGGTCCTGGGAAGTCTCGATGCACCAGGGCCAGGAGGCAGGAGAGGGTGGGTGGGTCGAGGAGCACCCTCACAGAAGCAGGGGGAGGGAAGATGGGATAGGGGATTTCCGGAGGGGAAATTGGGAAAATGGATAACGTTTGAAATGGAAATAAATAAAATATCTAATAAAAAAAGAGTACAGACTAAATTATAACTGTAGCTGTTTTTGATATTTAAAAACTATATGACTAGTGCTCATTATCACCAGGCAATAATTATCACTGATAAGTTTTGTCTGATCAACATGACATTATTATTAATGATACTTAGTAATCCCACATGCTACAAATATATCTCTTTTATACAAACATATTGTACAAAACCAAAGAAGCCAATTGTTCAACAGACACTACCTCATGAAGTTTCTGGCCAATACAATTTCCCCATTCTGGTGTAAAGTCTGATATCATCCTTTCTTGCTGACCTCATTTCAGTATATTTTAATTTAACAGAAGTCCCAGTTGTGCAGATGTCTGACCAAAGTCCTAGCCCACATGACACTCAATTTATTCAACTAAAATGTCACTATGGTTCTTTATCTGTGCTTTCTGCTGTAACTGGATTTGTGCCTTTCTGTCTCAGTGAAACATAAATGTAAATGATGTCAGGAAGGGAGCCAGATCTGGAAGGTTCAAGAGGTGAAGTAGCAGCTGGAAGATTATAGAGGCCGGGCTGTTGGAAGACACAGACAAAGATGACTCAGATCATTTTGTCAAATACAAAGGCATTTACCGTCTCCATTGAAAATTAAACAGTAGGTTTTTTCTTCACACAATGTGAATTTAGCAGGCTATTTTGATGACATGCTGAGAGAGAGAACATCATTAATACAGAAATGTATTTTCTTCTTGCATGTATTTTGATAAATGGAGAAATACTGAGAAGCATAAAAACACTTCAAAAATATTTCAAAAGGTAGACATTGAGCATACTTCTACTAGACATGCTTCTAAAAACTCATAAGGTACTTATGTTTGAGAAATGATCTTGCTCCCATAGGTCACACAAATACTAAATTCTCATATAAAATCATATGCTTAAATATAGTGAGAATAGTAGTCACTAACTCTGGTCAGATAAACTAACTCTAGGACAGAGCTGGTGATTCATGGTAGGCAAGGTGAACTTCAAAGAAAACCTTTTAGGAATAACTTGCTAGCCTCTTTAACCAATGGTGGTCATCTGAACTCAGGTAATGCATATGTATCCATACTCTCTAAATCAGTCTATTCATCTTGATTTCAACTGTAATGTGTTACTGATAGTTATTACTTAAAGGAAGCAAAGACTGTTTTTCAACAAAATTTTTCTTTTATTCCCGACTGTCATAACTATGGATGTTGCTGTGAGCTGTATCAATAAAAGAGATGAAGTTTCATGTTCACGTGAAAAATTTAATAGACAAGGTCTAAGATAAGTAGAAAATAAGTATTAGAAATATATTCAAAGAGACAGGAGAGACAGTGCAGCATTGAAGAATTTGTACTGCTATTGTAGAGGAACCAAGTTTGGTTCCATGCACCCACGTCAGGCAGTTCTCACTATCTGTAATTCCAGCTCCTGGATACTACAAACGCTTTTCTAGATTCTGTAGCCAAATGCACTAATATTCACAAACTCTCACACACATGGCAGAGAGAGAGAGAGATAGAGAGAGAGAGAGATAGAGAGAGAGAGAGATCTACCTATCATCTATCTACCTATCATCTATTATCCATCTGTGTTTATCAGTCTATTTACCTGTAACTTGTTATACATTCTTTTAGTGTGACCTGTAATTCAAAACCAACACTGTGGTTATCGTGAATCATTTTCTGGACTGTACAAAACACATTTTTCTTAATTCAAGATAATTCACAGTATACATATTGAAGATATACAGATGCATAAATATTTTATGTATCAACCAATTAAAAGTAATTACCAAGTTTACTAACCTGTTGCAGCTTTTGAGACATTGTGTTTTGTGTTCAATAGAATTCTTCTGTGAAGTGAATCAGGCAAAAAATATAATGATTTCAGTGACTGACAAGATTGTCAGTGGGAATGAATTAGTTTAATTCAGCTCTGCCATGCATTAAACTTAGCAGTTTTTCTGATCCCTTGCCAAACTAGATCTGATCATTTTGGAAATAAGAGAACATGGATGAATCCATCTGTGTTCATCTGGTCAGTAAACTACTCATCATGTTTCCAGAAAAGCTTCAATTTACATCATATCCAGTTGTTATAACAAACTTTTTCCTGAGCCAGAAAGTCTTTTCCAAGAATCTGCTTCATATTACCAACAATCACTAACAGAATATCTTTTCATGTGCTGTGTTGTTTGTGTAGAATTTTGCAAAGTATTCAGAAAAAAAATACTATTGCAACCTGTACTGTCAAAATAAATTCTGTTAATGGATCTCTAAAGGCAAATCACAGATATATGTTTCTACTCATACAGAAATAGACGGTATACAGATTTGAAACATATTAATTTTCCTAATATATCTCATACAATTTCTCTAATGGATTTCTCTGATGGAAACACAAAATCAATTATAATTATTTAAACAACTAAGGGTTTTAGTGCAAACAGAAATGATTCAACTATTATCTCCTAACTATCTTCACTCCGTGAAGTACATGAAATGAATCATATAATCTGAAAAAAATAGTGATACTAATTGAAGTATGAATTTTAAGAATCATATGACTATAAAAATTTTAGCAGTGTTCATCATTTGTAAACTGTATTCAGTTTACAATTGTTTTTATCTATTTTCCCCTCATTTATATTAGGCCTTATAAAAAGATATATAATTTTCATTTTTATTGGTCAAAATCCCAGTGTTCATTTATGCAAGGCTGGAAGATGAGAATGGAGCCAAGACCCCTGGCCAAATTCCAGTCTCAGCTGAATGAGCACATGCGCGCGCGCGCGTGCACACACACACACAAACATATAAGCACACACGCGCTCACACACACACACACACACACACACACACACACGCACACGCGCACACACACACACGCACACACAAACATGTACGCACACACCTGTGATATGTAAAATGTTCCCTAGTAATCGACAAAAACCCAAAGATCCTGACTCACTTGTCCTTTATATACAAAATAACATCCCTCAGCAGAACCAAACCTTTATAACAATTCGGCCTGGACCAGGTAGCTCGATGTATTCAGCTGCCCCAGAAGGAAAGCAGCATTCCAGTTCATTAAGCTAATTCCAACGTGGCTCTCGTTGGTTATCAGTTAGTAACAGGTGTGCATAGCTGGTTCACTCACCTTCACCTGAACAATCCTCAACAGTTATTCAATATTTAAACCATTGCTCATATTGTCAGAGCACTATGTTTTACCTCTATAGTGATGAAGACTCTTACTACCTCAGTAAACAGTCCGCTGACCTCCTCAACTGAATATCCTGTCAAGCTATGTTGAGTCAGAAACTAAACAGAATGAAAAATAAAGGAAATACATAATGTTCTTCAGCTGTATCGGGTACTGAGGTTTTTAAGCTGATCCCTAAATAAGTCTGTTTCTTATGAGAACACATTTTATACCATGTTTCTTCATGTATTTGGAGTTGAACACACTACATCTGTGGAATGTGAAGGAAGCAGTATGTATCTCCCCTTTATGCAGACATTTATATGTTGCTTATATTTCTTTATGGTTACTCTGGTTTAACTCAACGACAGTGGAAATTGTGTCAGAGGTGTGTACATGAATTTTATGGCATCTAGTCCCTGAAAAAATTCAGTAAATAGAAGACTGCAAAAAATTATTCTGGATTTATATTTAGACATTGAGATTTTTGGAGTTTTGTGAGAATTATTTGTTTTAGTTTTCTAATGGTGTTTGGTGTGTTGCATTGGTATAGTTCAGAGAATTTACAAAGGTCTCACAAAATTCATAATTCCAGTCAAGGATTAACTTGTACAAAAAATGGAATCAATAATTTCCGGAACTTTTAAGATTGAAGAAGCAAGCTTTTTTTGAAACTTAATCTATAAAAAGATATAATTGAGAACATCACTGAATTTAACAATAGCCAAAGAAAAGTTAGACTTGTTACAAAGACCAAAGGAAAGGAACAAACGTCATGACTATTGTTAGTCTCTGAGTCAATTAATGTGTCCCAGAGAAAAGGTATAATTAAAAACTTGATATCTAATAACTGAACTTGATTGTACAAAAGACAAATCTTGGCTTTCCTATGAAAGCTTTATACATTGCATTTCCTGTAATTAAGATTGCTGGAGATGGAGGGAGAGGAAGCAAGCATTTGAAGCATTATGCAAAGTCAATACACACAAACACACACACACATACACAGAAAGAGAGGGAGAGAGAGACAGACACAGAGACAGAGAGATAGAGACAGTGAGAGACCGAGAGACAGAAAGACAGAGAATGATAAGCTGTGAAGGTATTTAAATGCCAAAAGAGATATGAAATCTACTCACATTTTAATTGAAGAGTGTTGCAAAGGGGATACCCTCTGTGACTATGTACAATTTGCAACAATACCAAAAAGCTAAAACCTTTAAGCAGGAGGGGACTGCAAACATTGCTCACCTATGAATAGGACATGTTCTTTAGTAACAGTTTTGATGTGACCAGTATGATTAATGGATACTGAAGAACTCCAGAGGATAGGATGATGGATCTATAAAACAAGATAACAATAACAAAAAAAAATAAATAAGGTCTGAAAATCTAACCCAAGATAAATAGGAATGTCGTGGGAATGCCTTCAGGGGCTTTGTTATATCTTTTCATCAAGTTGCTACACATCATTAATTGTGTCACCACTCTTAATGTTTAGATATCTTTATTGCAGAAACCCTGTGTATGTTAGTTCATTGTATATTGTCTTATAAAATGTCCTTTTAAATTTTTTTCAATTCAGCATTCAGAAGCAGTCAATATGATATGATGAAGAATCAGCTTACAGTTCATCAGAGGTCTGGATTTCACAGCAACTCGTTCTTTGGTTATTCAATTCAATGTCCTTGATTTGCAAACAAGAAGTTTTATGAGCACAAAAGAGGATATGAGAGAATGTCACCACCATATAATCATACTAAGAGAGTCATAAAGGCTGTTGAAAATTGTTTAGAACTGTTTAGGCGCACTCTAGGTTTGAAAATCATATCCTTGAGAGTCCTCCATTAAGTCAGGTTTACCCACCTGAAGATGCTGTTCCAAACACCAGTCACACCTAGAAATGAACTTCATCATCATCTCTGATGTTCTCTAGATCTTTGGATGAGGAACCATGCAGTCCCATTTTGACCTGGAAAAGTGACAGACAAATGTGGGTTTATGTTAGGATGTTAAGCTTTATGGATGGACAAGTAGTCCAAGTGAGATTGACTGTGGACATCTCTCGTGTGTCCAAACTCCATACATACTGGAGTTTCAATAAGAGAAATAAGGTGATTTGGAAGAAATCATATGAGAATGGGTAGAATGAAGACATGGGACAGTTCATACGAGGTTTTGGAAATGCCAACATACTGAAATTTTAGCTGGATTTAGTGATATACTTTAAGATCCAACCTTCTGAAAATTATAGAACACTGAAAATTAAAGGCTTATCTCTATATTTCTTCCTTATCTATATTCATATTCTTATGTAAATTGGATTGCTCACAACATTGTGTCACCTAGTATTTATTGAAAGTTGTCTCCTACATGTAAGGAAGTCTAAATGAAGAGATGTAATTACAAAAATGTCTCTTGAGTATTAATGGTCACTTGGGGTATACAGAGTAATAATGTTTAGAAAAAGAAAGAAATCTCTTTCTACCCAGCTTTAAGCTATAATTTTTCCACTCTCTGAATAAAATATCCAAATTGTAAACATTAAAAGTCACAATCTGAAAAATTGTGTTTAATAAATAATCCATGAGTGTCAAAAGGATAAATACATAGAGCTCCTTGGAGAATGATTGAAGTGAAATAAATGACTAAATATACAGAATGGCCCACATGATTCTAGTGACAAAATTAATTTAAAGAATCAGCAAGCAGAAAGCAGAATGAAATGTGTGAACTACAAGCTTGCTGCAGTTGCAGAATTTTAACAGATTTATTTAGCGTTCTCTGGGCATAGTTCTAAAATATTCATGCACCTTGGACATAATTATGTCATTTAATTGTCCACTGTGTGTCAACAGAATGTCATTTTTTTCCCATGAAAACTTATATCACTTTTTGGCAACTGGGAAATACTGATGGTTATAAACAAATAAGTCTTAAGTAGTATAAAATTTTCATTGTGGATCCTATAGTGAAAGTTCAGAATTTGAAAGCTTTACTCATGGAGTGATTGAATACTAAATAGGCCCATTTCCATATACAAAAGAGTGGTCTCTTCCCAGCCATCATGTTTAAAGGGACATTGAACTAAGGATTAAAGCAGTAAGGAAATATCCTAGGGAAGAACAAACAACAACTAATTTGTTCTTTTCAATCTAGAGTTATTTTTCTGCATTGTTTTGAATGATTACATTAGCACAAGTGGCTGCTGCAAAACAATTATTTTCTTCCAATATTAGGGAAACACTCTTTGGAATTCGGCTCTGCATGTTTTTTATTACCTTGGTATTAGTTGTATGCTACCAGAAGGTCCAGTAGAAGATCCTTTTCTACCATTAGAGGAGAGTACAAACATTTGAAAAATGGAAATTGTCCATATTTGTATATCAACCAGAGTAAGATTCAAATATTGCCAGCCCCAAATTGATTAGGATTCTTCTACATTTTTGAAATGTCATATTTCCTTCCATGAAAGTAGAAGGACCTCTCAGATATATAATTACAATGGAATGGGACAAACGTTTCTTTTTCTTAAAAAGCTGACTCTTACTGCATTGCATACACATGTATGTATTTAATTTATCTTGATTTATCCATTCCATACCTTGGCTATTATACATGAAGCAATAAGCATGGGAATATCTGTATGTCTTTAACAGTCATTTCATTTTCTTTATATACATATATGTAATGGGAATCATAGATAATATGGCAGCTATTTTGTTAGTCTTGGGATTTCTTTATTTGTATATGTATTAACGAGTGTGTGTTTATACTTATGACCACCACCGCCGAAGCTTGCATGTGAGATATGAAGATAACTTATTTTTAAAATTATTATTATTTAATCTTTTTTCACTGTCTAGTCACCACCCCCCTCCCACTCCGCTCTCCAACAGCTCTCCATCCCATTCCCCCGCCCCACTCCAAGAGGACATACCCACCCCCAACTACACCAGACCTCCCCACTCTCTGAGGCCTCAAGTCTCTCAAGGGTTAGGTGGTTCTTCTCTCACTGAAGCAAGACCTGGCAGTCCTCTGCTGTATATGTGTCAAAGCCTCATATCAGCTGGTGTATGTTGCCTGGTTGCTGGATCAGTGTCCCAAAGATCTTAGGGGTCCAGGTTAGTTGAGACTGCTGGTCCTCTCATGGGGTCACCTTCCTCTTCAGCCTCTTCTAGCCCTTTCTCAATTCAACCACAGAGGTCTCCAGCTTCTTTCCATTGGTTGAGCGTGAGTATATATATCTTCAGCTGCCTGTTTGTCCTCTTGGAGGACACCCATACCAGGCTCCTGTCTATAAGCTCACCACAGCATCATTAACAGTGTCAGAGCTTGAAGCCTCACTCCAAGCTGTATCCCAATTTGGGCAGGTCATTGAAACTCCTCTCCCTCAGTCTTCCCTCCATCTCCATCCCTGTAGTTCTTTTAGACAGTAACAACTCTGGGTCAGAGCTCTTGACTGTGGGATGGCAACCTCGTTCCTCCACTTGATGCCCTGTCCTTCCACTGGAGATGGACTACACAAAGTCCCTGTTTCCACTGTTGGGCATTTCATATAAGGTCCCCCCCTTTGATTCCACAGTGTCTCCCACCTCTCATGTCCATGGTATAGTCTAGAGGGTCCCCCCATCTCCTACGTTCTGACATTGCCTATTTCCAGTTTTTTCTGCTGGCTCTCAGAGCTTCATTCCTGTCCCTCCCTCCCCAGTACCTGACCATTTTCCCCCTTTCCCCTCTCTGTCCCCTCTCCTATCCAGGTTCTTCCTTTCCTCTGCCCCTCAGGATTGCTTTCTTCTCTCTCCCAAGTAGGACTGAGCTATCCTCATTTGGCCACTTCATCTTGTTAACCTTCTTGAGTTCTATGGATTATATATTGGGTATCCTGTATTTTTGGCTAATATTCACTTATGAGTGAGTACATAATATGCATGTCCTTTTGTGTCTGAGTTATCTCACTCAAGATATTTTCTTGTTTCATCTATTTGTCTGCAAAACTCTTGATGCCCTCATTCTTTTTTTTCTATTTCAAATTTTTTATTGGATATTTTATTTATTTACAATTCAGATGTTATCCCCTTTCCCCATTTCCCCTCCCTAGAAAACCCCTATACCATCCCCCTACTGTATTGCTAGTTCCTCAACCTAGAACTGACCTTAATACTTGGATGTAATTAAAATGGTATAAAAGCCTTCATTCTTAATACCTAAGTAGTATTCCATTGTGTAAATGAACCATGTTTTCTGTCCCCATTCTTCCATTGTGGGATATCTAGATAGTGGGACATCTGGGTTGTTTCTAGCTTATGGCTATCAAAAATAAGGTCGGGCGCTATGAACATAACCAGGACTTTTAGAGTTAGATATCTTTCAACCTTAAGTGTCCATGGAATCTCATTGAAGTCATCTATCATGCTGGCATCCATATACTATGTTGAAATTCCATATGGGCTAAAGCAATTTACATTCAGATGGCCAAATTCTAAGGTTGTAAACAACCTTCCCAATAGGTGTGAAATGATACCCTGCTGTGGTTTTGATATTCATATTGCTAGTGGTTAGGGAACTTCAAAACTTTCCATATATTTGATAACATTTACTTATTTGAGAGAGGGTCTCATTCATTATCTAGGCCAGGCGGGACTGAAACTCATGATTTCCCCTTCATTACCCTCCTCAGTGCTAATACAACAGTTTTTCTCTACTATTCCTCTTTGATCTTTTAAAGCTGGGCACAAATTAGAATTTTGATATTTCCAACAATAAGTTTACTTTTCTTTCTGTTTACTGTTTTCTCTACTGTAAAAAAAAATGAAGTTTTGTGGGGTCCTGTTTTTTTTTTTTAATTTTGCATTTATTCTCTGGCCATTCCTATATCTAATGTTATGGATATTTTTCCTATTTTCTTTTATTTAATTTTTAAAAATTTTATTTATTTTTTTATTGGATGTTTTATTTACATTTCAGATGTTATCCCCTTACCCCATTTCACCCCTACCCAGGAACCCCCTTTCTAATCCCCCTCCTCCTGCGTCCATGAGGATGTGCCTCCACCCACAAGAAAATTTCAGTTTCTGGTCTTAAATTAAAGTCGTTAGACATTGGTTACTTCCTCTTTGTGGAAAGCAAAAGGAAAGACTCACTTCATTTGTTTTCTGTTTATATGTATATAAATATATATATATATGTATATATATACATATATATAAATGTATACATGTATATGAATATGTATATTCTAAACACTACATATTAAAGAGACTTAACATTGGTGATTTCTTTCTTTCTTTCTTTCTTTCTTTCTTTCTTTCTTTCTTTCTTTCTTTCTTTCTTTCTTTGTTCCTTCCATTTGTTTTTTGCTTTTATGGAAAATATTTTTTTCATACAATGTATCTTGTGTGCAGTTTTTCTTCTCTCAGTTTGTCTATATTTTCCCTTCCATCAGAATCCACTCCCAGTCTACTTCTCTTTAGAAAAAAAAAAAAAAAGGCTTCTAAAAGATGACAATAAAACATACCAAAAGAAACTATAATTAGATAAAAACTATTATAGAAGTTGGACAAGGCAACCAAACAGAAGAAAAAGAAAAAGAATAAGAATCAGAGACTATGGTGCACGCCTTTAATCCCAGCACTTGGGAGGCAGAGGCAGGCGGATTTCTGAGTTCGAGGCCAGCCTGGTCTACAGAGTGAGTTCCAGGACAGCCAGGGCTACACAGAGTAACCCTGTCTCGAAAAAAACCAAAACAAAAAACAAACAAACAAACAAAAGAATCAGAGACTACTTAATCAAACACTTAGAAGTTCCATAAAAGCACCAAACTGAAAGCTACAGTATATACTGAGAAGGTCTGGTAAAGACCCTTGAAGGCCTTGTGTTTACTGCTTTAGTCTCATTGACTTCATATAAGCTTTGTTCATGTTGACCTAGAGAACTATTTTCTCCTGGTGTTCTCTATTCCGTCTGGCTCTTACATTCTTTTTGTCTCCTCTTACATGTTACTCCCAGAGGTCTGAGGGTATCTATCTATCTATCTATCTATCTATCTATCTATCTATCTATATCTATTGCTTTCTCAGTAATAAGTGGCTATGGTTTGTTCTCATCTGCTGAATTTCAAGGAAGCTTCTCTGATAATGACTGAATAAGTCAGTGATCTATGAATGTAACAGTTCCCTGCTTCCCCTCCATGTCCCCTCTCCCACCCATGTTCCTCCCTCCCTCTACCACGGGAGTTATTTTATCATTGCTTGTTCTTTTAGGACCAGTAATATTTGGTTTTACCATAGGTCTTTTGGCTATCTATTCCCTGGTTCCTGGTCAAACATAGGTGTCAGTTATTTCCTTCACATAGAGTAGGTCTTAAATTAAACCAAATAATGATTTGGTTTGTGCCCTCAAGCTTTGTGCCTTCTTTGCCCTAGCATAGTTTACAGCAGGAGAACATTTTAGGAAAAAGGATTTGAGGCAGGGTTGATGTTTAAGCTTCTCTTTGTGTAGCTCCCCCCTCCCCCATCTCCCCCCTCTATCCTTTCCCCCCTCTCCCCTCTCCCCTCTCCCCCCTTCCCACTCTCCCCTCTCCCTCCTTTCTCCTCTCCCCCCTCTCCCCTCTCTCCCCTCTCCCTCTTTTCCCCTCTCCCCCTCCCCCTTTCCCCTCTCCCCCCTCCCCCATCTCTCCCCTCTCCCTCTTTTCCCCCTCCCCCTCCCCCTCTCCTCCCTCCCTCCTCCCTCTTCCCCCTCTCCTCCCTCTCTCCCTCCCCCCTCTCCCCCCTCTCTCCTCTCCCCCCTCTCCCCATACCAAAGACACTAAAATGTATGGATGAATGTTCCAACTCACCATGTTCATGAGTTCTCTAGTTGTCTTCATCAAGGAGATTTTGGTGTCAAACCAAGAGGGCATAGCCTGGGTTGTTTAAGTATTCAGTTGGGGAATAGGCAGAATAAGGGGGATACAATGGGGGAGAAACATCAAGAATTAAAGAACATTTATATAAAGGGTGGTATGAAAATCTAATGCAATGGAGATGTTCTAAAATATATGAAGAGGATATTAATGAAGTCTACAGTAATGAGTTAGGTAGAGTTCAAAATGGCACCAATGAAACCTCAAGTACCAAAATTGGGTTATAACTCATTATGTATATTGTTTATTGAAGATCACTTGATAACATATGCATGAATTTACTTCAGGACTACCCTGTTCAACTGTCTTATATATATTTCTTTTATTCCAGCACCATGCTGTTTTAAATACTTCTCCCTTAGGTTGCATTTATTGATGATTTCATCCCAATAATGATAGATATAAATAAGACAATTGTGCTAGTTTTATGTCTTAAATTTTCTACTTCTAGACTATTTTAGCCATCTGTGTTCTCTAGTCATCCCACAGAATTTTAAGATTTTTTTCTTTATTTTTGTGAATAGCTCTAGTGGAACCTTATTATACATAACCTGAATAAAATAGTGTTAAGTAAAAGAAGACGTAGAGAGCAAGAGAAATATCCCATGGCTTAACTCCCAGGGGTGAAGTTAAAAGCAAAAGGATGTCTCAGTAGGTAAAGGCAATTGCTGCCAAACCTGGAGATTGAGTTCAATTCCTGGGACATACAGGGTTAAAGAAAGAACCACCACTTCCCACAAGTTACCATCTGATCTACACACCGGTCAGAAAACTGAAAAACATGGGAAGTCTTGTTGAACAGAAGACACAAACATCCAATTTTAAGGTAAATTATTCTGGAGACCTAATGCCCATTGTGATGGCCATAATTTTTTACAATGTATTACTTATTTAAAATTTTATAAGGCAGTATAAGTTAAGAGATGTTACCATTGGAAAACAGCAATTATGTGAGGTGACAAGTATATTGATCAATTACCTTACAGTAACAATCTCACAATGTGTATCAGAAAAACATGTATTATATCATAAATAGACATAATTTTAATTTGACAATTAAGCATTAGAAAGGCTAAAATGTAAAATATAAAATTTAACAAGATAAAAGGAAAAGTTAAGTAATTTATAAAAAACACCTTCGTGAATAATAAAAACAAATATTTAATGAAAGTTTATTGAATATTTCTCATATAAATATATTGCCATTCCACCACATAGCACCTGCTCACAAAACATTATATCCCTTCATTTTCCCTTGTAACTAAATATAGACTGACTTTAGTTGATTTAAGATATGATTTCTTTCATTACTTCTTGTATTTAATAAATATGTACATATGAATTGTTTAACTTCCTGTCTGGTGTAAGTATTTCAAGAATGTTTTTGTTTTTTGTCCAAATGTACCTGCTTATTTCTATAAGTAATGAATTCCCTTTATGTGGTAGGGTTCTTTTTCCCCTGATCCTTTAAAATTGTAAGGTTGTTTTATGAAAACTTCAAAAGAAGGAGATGAAAATGCAGCATTCTTCCTGACCCTTGTCCAGATTTAAATTAAAAATCAAACCAGTGATGTTAAACCTGAAAGGAGCTTTGGATTCGTCAGCCTGATTTCTTTTATTTGGTGGCAGGAGGGCTGTTTGCAATTTTATAGCGCTGGTTTTATTTCCCTTTGTTGCAGAGAAATGCAGCTTCAGTTAGTGCTACCTGTGGCTGCCAAATATCATACATAGAACAGAAACAACTTCACGTAGAGATCAGCCTTGAAATTCCCCAGCTTAATTTATTTTCTCTGTCCCATTGTTTTTTTGTTTTCTTCTGTTTGTCATTACATTTTCTAAGAAGTCCAGAATTTTGTACATCAAAATGCAACAGAATATTTTTAAACTTCCAGGAAGAATCCATGCCATTTTAGTCTTCTCTATTAACTAGTACAGTGGAAATTTAGGGGCTCAATCAACATCTTTCCTGTGTTCTACTTTACCAAGGGATCTTGTTCCTTGTCCAGATTTAACATATGAATTTCTGGGTTGTGTCAGATACTAAATGACACTAACCATTCAGTGTTACTTATAGCATGCCCAACATCAACTGGAAGAAAATTACTACATATAGAGGCCTGATCTGGCAATGAATATTAAAACAAATGGACAGGTGGAAAAACAGCTCAACAGATGGGACAAGGAGCACTTCATAGTCACTTCTGATAAGATGTTCCTCGAGAGGTCATCCATGGTAGTCTTCTCCAATCAGCACTCAATATCCAGGCTCCATATTTCTTGCCATGTTTCAGGAAAGGAAGATAATTCCTAGCAGAGAAATCACCAGTTCAATATTAGAGATTTATTAAATTATAAGGTATGGAAAGAAATAAATACATCTATTATTAATAAGAGCACATAATAAATAACTTGTAATGGGTTATATATGAATAGGTATTCAAAATTTATGAGTTAATTTTGTTAGCATCTTCCTGATGGGATTTAGTACTATTCTGGAATGTGAATTGGAGAGAGAATGTTGGATTAGTTTTAAAGAATGAAATATAATAAGTAATTATTAATATATCACTTTTTAATCTCATGACACCTCCCCTCCCCGACACACACATATCTTCTCACTTAAATCCCAGGAACAGGAGAATCAGAAAGGAGAAGTGGTAGGAAGTAATAAGAGGGTGGAGACTTTCATAATGCCCCCAAGGAACACAAATCCTTGAGAAGGTATATGCGAACTTATTAAGGAGGAACAGATTCCCTAGGAGCCCAGTATCTGTGATGCAACCTTTACTTGAAAGATTGAGTGTTTCTTTACACTCTTCCACTTTCAGGAAGAAGCAATCTATTTAATTGCTATACTTTGAAGAAGAAACAGATACTTCTTTTCTTTAATCCTTCTTATGATTCTTACCAATGATGCTTACCCATTGACCTCTTTTCAGGATGTGTTACAAACATATTTGAAAACGTTTTTTTTGCAAAAATTTATGAAATTCCCGCTTGGTTTATAATTCTATTCATTGCTCAGTAAGAACTGGCTAGGTAGTCCTATGTACCAAGCAATAGAAATAAGTCAGTGAATTTATTTCAGAGTTATTAAGTGGCTAATTGCTTTAGCCTAATGAAGATGGTGTGCTGTTTTGTTTGTTTGTTCTGTATTGTTGTGTTTTAACATGAGTGCCTAAGCATACATGGAATCTCATATCAGCTCATGAAATCTATGTGACATACAGGACTCTCATTCATAATTTATTAATCAATGGAAGTCATATAGCATATGGTTAATTACAAAGAGGAGGTAAAAGGACAATGCCTCTTCCAGTGTGTTCTGTTAAGTGAACCACTGCATAGAGTTGGGTGATGATCACAGCAGGTATATCAGGAAACCAGTATGTAGAAATACCACTATAATGACAATAGCTTTTTTATTTATAGTGGCAGAATTGGGTAACTATCATAATCATTGGCTTATAATATTTTCATTACTTCTGAAAGAAATCCTTTTGTTCAATCCCTACGTGTGTGACCTGATAAAATCTTGCTTTAAAAAGGAGAACAAAAAGCGTTGTAGAGTATATTAGATTTTTATAACGGACAAACTGTTCATTAAGAAATAGAAACTACTTAGCTTCTTTAAATCAGATAAATAACTTCTAGGTTTTCAATATAGCCTATGTTCACAGAACTTGAATTTTTCACAGAGTAGGCATATTTTAGTATTGTGATTATTGACTTTTCCAAATTTTGAACTTCTTGTTTCCCACAAAGTGATATTTTGAATTCACATTTTGATTCTAATTGTTAATGTTCTCATTTTTCTCTATCTCTCATTGTAGAATTAACATATTAACATGTCAACTTAAATGCACTTACACAATTCCTGAGAGTAAAATTAGCCTTAATACTACCACCCTATATATGTGCAATTATCTATATTTACACAAAGTGCCATCACAAAATTTGGCTCCATTTAATTTCACAGTTACTCTGTAAGATACCTGCTATTATCTAAATTTTTAAAATGAGAAAATAACAGTCAGTGGTACAAAAAGGACCTAATATTCAGCTTTCTGATTCCACAACCAAGGAGTTGCTTATCCTGATTTTAGTATAACATTCTCGGTAGAAATGCTAAAGAAATGGTCAAGGACTTTATAATCAACCCCATCTATTTTCATCCTAATGAAAATTAAATTATTTTATCCAGTGGGTTCTAAGTACTTTGTGATATTTGACTCAGAAAATAAGTGTGGAAAATCCAAGAGTAGAAATTATATGGTGTCGCCTGGGACTGATCATTTGAAACATTCAACCCAGCATACAAGATATACTGGTAAGAATGTCTAGTTCAGTGAGACGAGAATCTAGTATTGAGATGTGTAAGATAAAGTGACTTTAACAATAGTAATCTAACAGAAAGACAGTCAAAATCAAAGAGATATCTTTGCAGCCAGAAAAGGGGATAAGGGAAGAAAAATGAAAGATGAGACACCAAGAGAAACTCTGTAACAAACTACAACAGCATAGTATCAATGGGGTAATAAATGTGGGTTTCTAACTACAAATATCCTTGGTGTTTTCAATCAGCACTGACACTTATTAGCTACTTGGCTGAAGATAATTTCCATAACTTCTCTGACTTCCATTTTCTTTGTTCACAAAATTGGAACAATGAAATTTATATCCAAGTTGTTTTTCTTTGTTTTGTTTTATATCATTTTATGGCCACATCAGTTACATATCCATAGTGAGGCTGTAGCACCCTGGAATTGATTTTAATACAAGTCATTGCTATTATCCACCCCCATACTACAGGTGCCACCACAGCAGGCTCACAATTATTGCTGCATGTATAATATATTTTGGCAAATAGAGGCCATTCGGGAAATTTTTATAAAATAGTTTTGATTAAAATTACATGCAGGAAGTATATCGTGGAGAGTAAATTGTATTAGATTTATTATCTTAAAGCAGAATTCAGGAAATTACATGCCAAAAAGCAAAACATTACATTTTGTCATTCATGTGGAAGGTCAGAACAACTCCACTCTGCAGTAAGGTATGAAAGCCTTCAAAGATAGTATGCATAGGAGTAAACATGGTTGCCTTACAATAAAACTTTATTCATAGAAAAATGCAGAGAGCAAAATGTAGCTCAATAGAGTTGACTCATCACTGCTTGGTGTATTGTTTTCTGTAACATAGTCAACTTTCAAAACTTCTAACACTAGTAGAAAATAGACTTAATATGGGTCAATGCTGAGTAGGAATCTACTATGATACACACTACTTATCCTCCTGTTCTACTGCATGACATTCCACTCCTTTTAATTTGCATAAACAGCTTTTCCACAGAGAGTATTAAAAGCCATTCTAAGTAAAGAGAATATATATAGATTGTACCTACATAATATAATTTTAATTGACCAGAATATTTTTCTAACAGATGCTCAAATTGCTTATCATACCACTCTAGGCAGAAGTGTCTATCGAAAGGGTTGCCAGGAAAAGATTGCTGTTTAAAATGCTGAATTAAACAATGTGTCATCTTGCACCACATGCCTTGTGCATCATGAAAGTACTACAATATCGTACAATAATGTGAAAATGTAACATCTACATATTTCTATGTAGTCCTTAAGATATGAATACCGTTTCTTTTCTATAAAGCAGATTAATGACTTAAAAAACGAAGACATTTTTCTAAAATAAGGAGGCTGGATCCTGAATTTTCAGATCCTAAATCTTTATTCTATCATATTCTTCTAATATTTCTTAATATTCTATCTTAAAATATGGAAAAGAATAGTGATATCCAGCTTATATAAGTATTCTAGATGAACAAATGCCTCTATTTGTATGCCTTTTTACACAATATATTAATATGTCTGGTATCATCATTACATAAGTCTAATACCTTGATAAACATGAAGCAAAAAATGTACAATCTTGTGTCATATACCAGAAACAATGAATTAATGTACTTGGTTTCACAGAATTCCTAGGTAACACTAATCTTAAAATCTGAGAGATACTAAATTACATAAGATCATTCTTATTTTTATAGACCTGGAGCAGTATAAAACAAGTTTATTAAAGGTCTTCTTAATTTTCATTAAGCAAATTGTAGTTATTCTAATACTAGATAGAAAAATCCTCTGGATAAGAAAATATATGAACCAAAATAATCAAAATCCTAACCTAGAATGAATGAGAAGACTCTAACCTGTTCCTTAACAAAGCAAACAAGCAAGAAAAGAAAAATAATCTCTTCCAAAATCAGGTCCATCTCCCAGGGCAGTTGTATTATAACTGAATGAAGTCCTCTGCTTTTCAAGAAAGTACATGATCTTTTAAATGTTAATGAAAAGTACCTTCCAAAGATTGCACTCCTTTGACAAGCAGCATTTGTTAATATGCTAGCTTGACATTCCCATAAAGAAGGTATTTCTCACTGTATAACAACAAAGCAGGAGATAAATGAGTTTCCTTCTTAAGCCCAACCTATCACTTGGCTTCTTTGGATCTTCGAATTGTAGCTTGGTTATCCTTTACTTTATGGCTAATATCCAATTAAAAGTGAGCAAGTGTCCTCGTTGTACACTAAAGATCATTTGAATATATGCCCAGAAGTGATAGCTGAATCTTGAGGTAAATCTATTCTAAATTTTCTAAGAAACTGAAAAACTGATTTTCAAAATGGCTGTAAATGTTTGTCTTTTTGGGTCTGAGTTAGCACTCTCAGGATGATCTTTTCTCGTTTCTCCCATTTGCCTGAAGTTTTCATTATGTCATTATTTTAATAGCTGAGTAATACTTTGTTGTATAATTATGCCACAACTTTACACATTTTGTTTTTATTTTAGGGACATCTAGGTGGTTTCCAATTATGGGTATTATGAAGAAGCTACCATGAACATAGTTGAGCAATTGTCCTTGTGATATGGTGGAATATTCTTTGAGTGTATGCCTAGAACTGGTATAGCTGGTCTCAAGGTAGATTTATTCCAAATATACAAAAGAAACTGTCAAACTAATTTCCAAAGGGTTGTATATGTTTGCACTCCCATAGCAGCAATCAGGGAGTATTCCCCTTGCCTCACATCCTCACCATCATGAACTGTCACTTGGGTTTTTGATCTTAGTATAAAGTGAATCTCAGATTTGTTTTGATTTGCATTTCCCCATTGCTCAAAATGTTGAACATATCCTTAAGTGCTTCTTGGGCTCTAGAGATTTCTCTGTGGAGAATTTTCTGTTTAGATAGAAGGAGAAATAGACATTGTGGGTGAGCAAGAGGAGGGGACTGGACAGGCATGGGACTGTGGGTGGGATCAGGAGGTATCAATGGGTGGAAGATGGAGGGAGAGACTCCTATGAGAGACAATTGTAAGTGGGCTAGGGGAAACTTTTGGACAAGCTAGAAATCTAGGGCAATGGAAACTTCTAAGACTTCGTGAGGGTGATCCTATCTAAGACTCTTAGCATTGGGAGACATGGTTCCTAAGCAGCCATATCCAATAATCAAGCAACATTTCCAAAGAGGGATGCAACACCAACCCAGTCACAAAACCTTCAAACTGCAATTTTTTCTGCTTACAAATTATACTGGCGTAAGGACTGAGCAGAAATTAGAGGAATGACTGGCCAACTAATGAATATTCCAGCTTGAGAAAAATACCATGAGAGGAAGTAATCTTCCAACAAATCCAAAAGACGAAGCTACACGAACATAATTCCTCCTCTAATAACAAAAATAACAAGAAGCAACAATCATTTTTCCTTAATATCTGTTAACATCAATGGACCAAATTCCCCAATAAAAAAACATAGATATATAAACAGGACCCAGAATTTTGCTGTATACGGGAAACACATCTCAGTGACAAAGACAGACTCTACCTCAGAGTGAAAGCTGTAGAACAATTTTCCAAGCAAATGGTCCCAAGAAAGAAGCTGAAGTAGTCATTTAAATATCGAATAAAATAGACTTTTAACCAAAAGTTATCAAAAAAGATAAGGACACATTATACTCATTAAAAGAAAAATCTACTAAGATGAACTTTCAATTCTGAACATCTATGTTACAAATGCAGGGTCACCCACATTCACAAAAGAAACTTTACTAAAGCTCAAAGCACACATTGCCACTCACAAAATAATAGTGGGGATCTTCAACATCCCACTCTCAGCAATCATGAAACAGATCATGAAAGCAGAAACTAAACAGAGACACAGTGAAACTAGTAGAAGTTATGAACCAAATGGATTTAAGAGATATCTATAGAATATTTTATCCTAAAACAAAAAGATATACCTTTTTCTCAGCACCTCATGGTACCTTCTCCAAAATGGACCGTATAATTGGTCACAAAACAGGCCTCAACAGATACAAAAAGACTGAAATTATCCCTTGCATCCTAACAGATCACCACAGATTAAGGCTGGTCTTCAATAATAACAAAACATTGGAAAGCCCACATTCATGTCGAAACTGAACAATGCTCTACTCAATGACTTGGTCAAGGAAGAAATAAACAAAGAAATGAGAGATTTTTTAGAATTTTATGAAAATGAAGGCTTGTCATACCAAAACTTATGGGACAAAAAGAAAGTAGTGCTAAGAGGAAACCTCATAGCTTTAAGTGCCTATAAAAAGAAACTGGGGAGAGCATACACAAGCAACTTGACAGTACATCTGAAAGCTCTAGAACAGCAACAACAACAAAAAAGCAAATACACCCAATAATAGTAGATGGCAGGAAATAATCAAACTCAGGGATGAAATCAACCAAGTAGAAACAAAAAGAAATATATAACGTATCAACAAAATCAGGAGTTGGTTCTTTGAGAAAATCAACAAGAGAGACAAGCCCATAGCCACACTAACCAGAGAGCAAGAGACAGTATCTAAATTAATAAAATCAGAACTGAAAAGGGAGACATTACAACAGAAAATGAGGAAATTAAAAAAAAATTGGATACTACTTCAAAAGCCTATACTCAACAAAACTGGAAAATCTGAATGAAACGGATAATTTTCAAGACAGATACCAGATACCAAAGATAAATCAGGAGCAGATAAACCATGTAAATAGTTCCATAACCCCTAAAGAAATAAGAGCAGTCAACAAAAGTCTCTCCACCAAAAAAAGCCCAGGACCAGATAGTTTTAGTGCAGAATTCTATGAGACCTTCAAGGAAGACCTAATAGCAATTCTCTTCAAACTTTTTCATAAAATAGAAACAGAAGGAACACTACACAATTCGTTATATGAAGCCACAATTATGCTTATACCTATACCACACAAAGATACAACAAAGAGAAAACTTCAGACCAATCTCCCTTATGAATATCGGTGCAAATATACTCAGTAAAATTCTCAAAAACCGAATCCAGGAACACAACAAAACAATCATCCATCATGATCAAGTAGGCTTTATCCCAGGAATGCAGGGATGGTTCAGTATTCAGAAATCCATCAATATAATCCACTATATAAACAAACTCAAAGAAAAGACCCATATGATCATCTCACTAGATGCTGAGAAAGCATTTGACAAAATTCAACATACCTTCATGGTAAAAGTCTTGGAAATATCAGGAATTCAAAGCCCATTCCTAAACATAGTAAAAGCAATATACTGAAAGCCAGTAGCCAACATCAAACTAAATGGAGAGAAAATTGAAGCAATCACACTAAAATCAGGGACTAGACAAGGCTGGCCACTCTCTCCCTACATATTTAATATAGTACTGGAAGTCCATGCCAGAGCAGTTAGACAACAAAAAGAAGTTAAAGGGATACAAATAGGAAAGGAAGAAGTCAAAATATCACTATTTGCAGATGCTATGATAGTATACTCAAGTGACCCCAAAACTTCCACCAGAGAAATTCTAATCCTGATAAACAACTTCAGCAAAATAGCTGGATATAAGGACAACTCAAACAAATCAGCAGCCTTTCTCTACTCAAAAGATAAACAGGCTGAGAAGGAAATTAGGGAAATGACAACCTTCACAATAGAAACAAATAATATAAAATACCTTGGTGTGAATCTAACCAAGCAAGGGAATGATATATACGACAAGAACTTCAAGTCTCTGAAGAAAGAAATTGAAGAAGATCTCAGAAGATGAAATATCTCCCATGCTCATGGATTGGCAGGATTAATATAGTAAAAATGACCACTTTGCCAAAAGCAATCTACAGATTCTATGCAATTCTCATCAAAATTCCAACTCAATTCTTCATAGAGATAGAAAGAGCAATTTGTAAATTCATTTGAAATAACCAAAAAACAAAAATCTTGGGTTAGTGAGAATTATTCTCAACAATAAAATAACTTCTGCAGGAATCACCATCCCTGACCTCAAGCTGTATTTCAGAGCAATGATGATACAAACTGCATTATATTGGTACAGAGACAGGCAGGAGGACCAATAGAATAGAATTGAATACCCAGAAATGAACCCACACACCTATGGTCACTTGATGTTTGACAAAGGAGCTAAAACTATCCAGTGGAAAAAAGAACAGCATTTTCAACAAATGGTGATGGTTCAACTGAAGGACAACATGTATAAGAATGCAAATCATTCCATTCTTATCTCCTTGTACAAAGCTCAGGTCCATGTGGATAAAGGACCTTCACATAAAGCCAGATACACTGAAACTAATAGAAGAGAAGGTGGGGAAGAACATTGAATACTTGGGCACAGGGGAAAATGTTCCTGAACAGAACACAAATGAGGTATCCTCTAAGATCAAGAATTGACAAATGGAACCTCATAAAATTGCAAAAATCTCTGTCAATCGGACAAAACAGCAACCAACAGATTGGAAAAAGATCTTTATCAATCCTACATCTGATACAGGGCTAATATCCAATATATACAAAGAACCCACGAAATCAGATTCCAGGCAACCAAATAACCCTATTAAAATGGGGTACAGAGCTAAACAAATAATTCTCAATTGAGAAAGCTCAAATGTCTGAGAAGCATCTAAATAAGTGTTCAGCATCCTTTGTCATCAGGGAAATGCAAACCAAAACAACCCTGTGATTCTACCTCATACCAGTCAAAATGATTAAGATCAAAATCTCAAGTGATACCAGATGCTGGCAAGGATGTAGAACTGCAAGCGTGTACAACCACTCTGGAAATCATTCTGACAGTTCCTCAGAAAATTGAGCATAGCATTACCCGAGGACCCTGCTATACCCTCCTGGACATATACTCAGAACATACCCCAGCATATAACAAGGACATATGCTCCACTATGTTCATAGCAGCCTTATTTATAATAGCCAGAAGCTGGAAAGAACTCAGAAGTCCTTCAACATAGGAATGGATACAGAAAATGTGGTACATTTACACAATGGAGTATTACTCAGCTAATAAAACAATGAGTTCATGAAATTCTTTGGCAAATACATGGAACTAGAAAATATCATCCTGAGTGAAGTAACCCAATCACAAAAGAACACACATGGTATGCACTCACTGATAAGTGACTATTAGCCCAAAAGATCACAATACCAGAGATACAGTTCACAGACCACATGAAGCTCATGAAGAAGGAAGACCAAAATGTGTGTGCTTCAGTTCTCCTTAGGAGGAGTAACAAAATACTCATGAGAGCAAATATGGGGCAGAAACTCAAGGAGGGGCCATCCATAGACTGCTCCTCCTGGGTATTCATCCCATGTACAGTCACCAAAGGTAGATGCTGATGTGGATGTCAGGAAGCTCATGCTGACAGGAGCCTGATATAGATGTCTCCTTAGAGGTCTACCAGAGCTTGACATATAAAGAGGCAGAGGCTTACAACTAACCATTGAACTGATCAAGGGGTTCCCAATGGAGGAGTTAGAGAGAAGATTGAAAGAGATGAAAGGGTTTGAAGCCTCAAGGGGAGAGCAACGATACTAACCAACCAGAGCTCCCAGGGTCTAAACCACCAGACTGGGAGCATATAGGGAGGGACCATGGCTCCAGGTGTATACGTAGGCGAGGATGGCCTTGTCTGTCATAGGTGGGAGAGGGGGTCCTTGGGCCTGTCAAGGCTGGATGCCCCAGTGTGTGGGGGGGAACTCAAGCGCTGGGAGGTGGGAGTAGGTGAGTGGGTGAGGTTCCTTCCTCATAGAAGCAGCAGAAGGGAGGATGGGATAAGGGGTTTTTGGGTGAGGGGGGAAGTGGGTAATGGGTATAACATCTGAAATGTAAATAAAATATCCAATAATTTAAAAAAGAAAAAAGAAAAAAAAAGAAAACATCCCTGACACTGCTGTGCAGGCAGATAGGAGCCTTGGATTACCATCAGCAGATGATTCACCCAGTGCTGATGAAAACAGATGCAGATACCTAGAACTTGGAAAATCCTGTGGAAGAGAGGAGGGAGGGTTGTAGGAGTCATAAGGATCAAGAACACTACAAAAAAAAAAAAAGCCTAGAGAATTCTGTAACTTGGGCACATAGAGGCTCACAGAGACTGAACAACCAACCAGGTACTCTGCATGAGACTGACCTAGGCCCCCAGCCTATATGTTACAGTTGTATAGCTTGATCGTCAACTAGAACTTCTAACCACAGGAGCAGGGACTGTCTTTGACTCTTTTGCCTGCCTTTGAAACCTTTTCCTCCTACTAGTTTGTCTTCTCTAGCCGCATTAGTTAGAGCATTGGCCTAGTCTTACTGCAATTTAATATGCCATGCTGGTTGATATCCATGGGAGCCTTGCCCTTTTCTGAAGAGAAATGGGAAATGAAGGAGGAGTAGGTTGGAGGGGGAAAGAAAGGGTAGGAGGACTGAGAAGAAGAGGAAGGAGGAGAGACTTCCATTGAGATGTAAAATATGTAAAGTAATGAATTAATAAAAAGAGATAAGTGACCAACAACAGTAAAGCAGGAGGAGGGCATCACCAGAAAGAGAGGGCACATTTCTCCAACATATTTTCTTTTACTTCACTGATGTTTTATTGTTTGTTTTTACTCCTATCTTATTTTCTTTTTTAATACCATTTCTCCCGCTATGTGGTCTTTTAGCTCAGTCAATTCCCAGAATATTGCCCCTCCTTTCCTTTGTTTGGTGCCCACCCACACAGTGTCACTGCTTTATTGTAATATAGTCTCAAATTTTCTGAGCCATTAAATGTATGTCCCTAGTGTAGTAGTCTCCTTGTTTGTGTGTTTCGGGTTTTTTTTCCTCTTATAGACAAAAAAGCATATTTTAGTTGTTCTCAGTTTACTTTTGAGCACATGGGATGGATCTAACAGTTGTGTGGTTTTTTTAATAAATTTACCCCAAATAAATGATTTTGGAAATGAGTTTGAATGGCAAAATTAATTAATAAAGTTACATCAAATGTTTTACCCTTCCTGAGAAACAACCATCAGTGCTAGAGATGAATTAATTGATGTACTAAGCTAGTGATCAGGAATTGCAATTACTGATATGTAGTGAATGGAAGTCAGAGGTACTCTTAGATTTCTAGCAATGGAGGGGTCAGGCATTTACAATAACGTAATGTCATAAACAAAGTGTCTACAGTGTGAACATTCTGAATATGTGGCTTAAATCTATAGTACAAAGATTAATTATATGACATTGTGCATGGAGACATAGTAAATTCTTCTGAAATCCTCAAAGGACAAGAAGCTCTGGCTAGTCCAAGGAGGAAATGTTTCAGAGGGCAGTGTCAATGCATTACAAGAAGGGAGGGCTACAAGTTAAACCATCATACAAAAATGTTTCTTAGAAAGATAGGATATGAATTAAGGGTAGGAATTTCTTCATGTATCTATACATGCAAGAGATAGAGAAGAGTAGAAAAGAATCAGAAGGTAGGGAGGAGAGCAGCATAATAAAATACTCTTACACACAGTTCCACATGTGGATTACTGTGGCTAAAAGTTAGAAAAGGCAGCTAACTCCCAAAATTAGACAGGCTTCCTCATTATAGGATTCCAAATTTTAGTGTCTGAATTGTTTATTTTATTTGTAGTAACTTTCACTAAACATTTTCCTTGACAAATTTCTACATGTATAAATTTCATTCTAATTAAACTTCCACCTCTGTTATCCTATCTCCTTCTTACAAACCTCTGTTATCCTATCTCCTTCTTACAAGTCTCTTGCATATATATATATATATATATATATATATATATATATATATATACAAGTTGTTGATTTTATTGTTGTTGTTTGTTTATTTGTTTGTTTTGAGGTCCACTAATATTAAACTCCATCATCTGTGACCCAATATAGTCATGATCCAAATGACCCTGTACAAAACCACAGTCTATCAATGATGGAAGAGGCAAGAGATATCCATGAGAGCCCTTGCTGAATTGTCGTCTACTGATATGTTCTGAAGGAGTGGTAGCCATATTGTCTTCAGTTGTGTATCTACTAAAACGTACAATTTTAGATAGCAGGGTAACCTCTAAGGAATGTAAGCAGGATGTGTTATCTGAGCAAGTTTTAGTTTTAAAAGTCAAAGCTATTAACCGTACAAAAATGAACTTGAGAAATAAGTGGGATTGCAGTAAAAATTGAGTATTGGTAAAGCAGTTATGAGGTTAAGGGAACAGTTAATGGGAAATTAATAAAGTCTTCACTTGAGCTGTGGTTCAGAAGATGGTTTGAAAAGAGTGGAATTCATAGCCCTATCAGACATGTGGGCTGTGTCATCCAAATGAGAGTAATGCCCTCTATGCCTCATTACCTGCCCTTATTTTCTTCTTTAATTTATATTGTCTCTGGGGAAATGCTCATCCATCAGCAAAATCATATCTTAAAAGGCATTCCTTTTTAAGTGTGCACCAGATTTGGAATTGCAACCTGCAATGGACCTGCAAGGAAGACTCTAAAAGGGATGATTCTCATCTGCTAAGCATTGGAATAAAGCCATTATCTTTAAGTAGGGCAGGTTACCTTTACAAAGTGCCACGTTGCATGTTTGTACCACACACGGTCTTCAGCTTCTGGGGCCTCTGAATGGTAGAAAGTTTGGCAGCTCATGCATCACTGAGCTCATTGCAATATGAAGAGCCTGGAAGTTACTGAATAGTCCACACTGCACTATAAATTACATGGTAGTTATTTCTTAGTTATTTAGCAGTTACAGTGCAATTAGTTCCACTTAATGTCAACTTTTGCCAATACATCTTCCATTAGCCTGAAAATTATAGCTTGGTACTATAGCAGCCGTAATGCACAAGCAGTTTCTAGACTCCGGTTTGCATCTGGGAGGAGAAGGCAGAGAGGAAATTGCTAGTGAAACCAAGCTGATTTAAATGTGCATGTTTTATTCTCATTTCCAGTTTGGAAGTCATCTACTGACAACCTAAAACCCCCTTTCAGTATCAATGACTGAGAAGGAAATTTCAAGGAATTCAATGGCTACAGCTCAATAGTCTGGCAGGACTGGTGAGAGACAGAAATGATCTTGTCAGAGCTGAAAACAAAGTCTTTCACCAAGAGAGACTCAGGCTGTGTTATCTCCTGGGTATAGAACAGGTTAGTTCAGTAGTTCAGTTTGTATTTTGAGTTTTATTTGTTTTTAATTGTCATTACTTTTCTTTGTTTTCCTAAAGCTGTTTTTGTTTGTTTGTTTGTTTTTCCTTTACTAAGAATCAATCATTTCTGACCTGCTGTAGTTGGAACAAAGAGATTACACAAACAAAACTTTTCTTTCCTTAAATGTAGATGGTAAGAAGCCACATTTCCAGGCTTCTCTCCCAGATGATTCTTGATCTCATCTAGTCAACAATTGAGACTAATCATCACACAAACTGAGGTATTAGCTGCACGTGTGTTTGAAGAGGCAATGTGTAATGTAAATACATTGATTTGAATACTGTTTGCTAAGGAGACTTCTTATTTGAATAAAAACAGCTTTGACACACATGTGTCTGTCAATGCACAGTGTGAGCAAGGACTTCAGTTTCTTCTGCTTTCCTTGGGTTGCATTGCTCTTAGGAGACATGCCTTCTTGTCTTGAATCACAACTCACTGCTTATATTTGCATTTGCAGCTTTCTACTGACCTCCAAAGATGCATAATGAGTTAAAAGAACTAGCAACCTAACAGCACACCTGAAAGACCTAGTACAAAAAGAAGCAATCACACTCAAGAGGAGTAGATAGCAGGAAATAATCAAAATCAGGGTGGTAATCAAGCAATTAGAAACAAAGAGAATGACACAAAAAATCAACAAAACCAAAAGCTGGGTTTTTTTTGTTGTTGTTTTTTGATTTTTGTTTTTTTGAGAAAATCAACATGATAGATAAAACCTTGGTCAAACTACCTAAAGAACACAGAGACAGTTTCCAAATTAACAAAATCAGAAGTGAAAAGGGACACATAACAACAGAAACAGGAAATTCAAAAAATCATCAGATCTTACTACAAAAGCCTTTACACAACAAAAATGGAAAATCTAGATGGAATGGATGACTTTTTACACAGAAATCTAAGTTAAATCAAGAGCAAGTAAACTATCTAAACAATCTCATATCCCCTCAGGAAATAGAAAAAGTCATTAAAAACCTTCTATCCAAAAAGAACTGAGGACCAGATGGGTTTAGTGCAGAATTTCAAAGTAGAATTAATAACAACACTCATCAAAATATTCCATGCAATAGAAACAGAAGGAAAACTACCTAATTCATTCTCTGAAGCCACAGTTACTCTGATACCTAAACTATGCAAAGACCCACAAAGAAAGGACACCAGGGCGGTCTCATTTATGAATATCGATGAGAAAATTATAACATTCTAACAAACTGGACCAAGAACACATCAAAGCCATCATTCACCATGATCAAGTAGGCTTCATCTTAGGGATGCAGATATGGTTCAATATATAAAAATCCATTAAGGTAATACACTATGTAAACCAATTTAAATTAAAAAAATCACATGAACATCTCAATAGATGCTGAAAAAAGCATTTGATAAAAGTATTGGAGAGCTCTTCCGCCCCTGCCTGGTCCTTTGGGCTGGAGCAGACACAGAGTCAGTCTGCTCCTGTCCTGTGGAGAAACTGAATCCTGAGTCATCAAGGAGCCACTGCACTCAGAGCAGCTGGTAAGAACTCCATCTCACTCCCTAAGCCCCAGAGATACATCTGGGAGTCAGGGACAATCAGGGCACAGCAGCTACCCAAACCCCGCCCCTCTGGAATTCCACTTCCCTTCCGTCCCTGCCTGGTCCTTTGGGCTGGAGCAGACACAGAATCGGTCTGCTCCTGTCCTGTGGAGAAACTGAATCCTGAGTCATCGAGTAGCCACTGCACTCAGAGCAGATGAAACTGAATCCTGAGTCATCGAGGACCCACTGCACTCAGAGCAGCCGAGGAGCCACTGCACTCAGAGCAGAAGGATTTCCAGATCCAAGAGGTTGCCTGAGTCTCAGGAGTTCTTCCACCCAGGAGATTAGGACCATAAGACCACAGAGACATCTGGACTCCGAGGAGCTCTGCAATAAGCAAGATAACTGGAAATACAGACTCCAGTCTTACACAGTGAGGGCAGGTACCACTAGAGTTAACCAGATGGCGAAAGGCAAGCCCAAGAACATAAGCAACAGAAACCAAAGTTTTTTGGCATCATCAGTGCCCAGTTCTCCCAATATAGCAAGCCCTGAACACCCCATCACAGCTGAAAAGCAGGATTCAGAATTAAAATCACTTCTCATGATGATGATAGAGGATTATAAGACGGAATGAAGTAACTCCCTTAAAGAAATACAGGAGAGTACAAGTAAACAGATAGAAGCCCTTAAAGAGGAATCACAGAAATCCCTTAAAGAAATGCAAGAAAACACAAAGAAGGAATTAAACAAAAACATTCAGGATCTGAAACTGGAAATAGAAATAATAAAGAAAGTTCAAAGGGAGACAACCATGGAGATAGAAAACCTAAGAAAGAGATCAGGAGTCACAGACGCAAGCATCACCAACCGAATACAAGAGATAGAAGAGAGAATCTCAAATGCAGAAGATACGGTGGAAAATATTGACACAGTTGTCAAAGAAAATGCAAATGCAAAAAACTCCTAACTCAAAACATCCAGGAAATCCAGGACACAATGAGAAGACCAAACCTAAGGATAATAGGTATAGATGAGAAGGAAGATTCCCAACTTAAAGCCCAATAAATATCTTCAACAAAATTATTGAGGAAAACTTCCCTAACCTAAAGAACAAGATGCCCATAAACATACAAGAAGCCTACAGAACACCAAATAGACTAGACCAGAAAAGAAATACCCCCCGTCACATAATAATCAAAACATCAGATGCACAAAACAAAGAAAAAATACTAAAAGCAGTAAGGGAAAAAGGTCAAGTAACATATAAAGGCAGACCTATAAGAATTACACCAGACTTCTCACCAGAGACTATAAAAGCCAGAAGAACCCGGACTGACATCATACAGACCCTAAGAGAACACAATTGCCAGCCCAAATTACTATACCCAGCAAAACTCTCAATCACTATAGATGGTGAAACCAAGATATTCCATGACAAAACCAAATTTGCACAATATCTTCCCACAAACCCAGCACTTCAAAGGATAATTGATGGAAAATGCCAACACAAGGAGGGAAACTACAACCTAGAAAAGGCAAGGAAGTAATCTTCCAACAACCCCAAAAGAAGATAACTATACAAACATAACTTTACCTCTAATAACAAAAATAACAGGAAGCCACAATCATTTTTCCTTAACATCTCTTAACATCAATGGTCTCAATTCCCCAATAAAAAGACTCAGACTATCAGACTGCATACACAAACAAGACCCAGAATTTTGCTGCATACAAGAAATGCACCTCAGTGACAAAGACAGACACTACCTCAGAATAAAAGGGTGGAAAACAATTTTCCAAGCCAATGGTCCCAAGAAACAAGCTGGAGTAGCCATTCTAATATCAAATAAAATCGACTTTCATCCAAAATTAATCAAAAAAGATAAGGAAGGACACTTCATACTCATCAAAGGAAAAATCTACCAAGGTGAACTCTCAATTCTGAACATCTATGCTCCAAATGCAAGGGCACCTACATACATAGAAGAAACTTTACTAAAGCTCAAAAGACACATTACACCTCACACAATAATAGTGGGGGATTTCAACACTCCACTCTCAGCAATGGACAGATCATGGAAACAGAAACTAAACCAAGACACATTGACATTAAGAGAAGTTATGAACCAAATGGACTTAACAGACATCTATAGAACATTTCATCCTAAAACAAAAGAATATACCTTTTTCTCAGCACCTCATGGTACCTTCTCCAAACTAGACCATATAATTGGTCACAAAACAACCCTCTACAGATACAACAAGATTGAAATTATCCCTTGCATCTTATAAGATCACCACGGACTCAGACTGGTCTTTAATAATGACAAAACCAATGGAAACCCACGTGCACATGGAAACTGAACAACTCTCTACTCAATGATGACTTGGTCAAGGAAGAAATAAAGAAAGAAATAAACGACTTTTTAGAATTCAATGATAATGAGGACATATCATACCAAAACTTGTGTGACTCAATGAAGGCAGTGATAAGAGGAAAACTTATAGCTCTAAGTGCCTACAAAAAAAAAAAAAACTGGAGAGAGCACACACTAACAACTTGACTGCACAACTAAAAGTTCTAGAACAAAAAGAACCAAATATACCCAGGAGGAGTAGAAGGCAGGAAATAATCAAACTCAGGGCTGAAATCAACCAAATAGAAACAGAAAGAACAATACAAAATATCAATAAAACCAGGACCTGGTTCTTTGAGAAAATCAACAAGATAGATAAACCGTTAGGCAGATTAACCAGAGGGCACAGAGACAGTATCCAAATTAATAAAATCAGAACTGAAAGGGGAGACATAACAACAGAAACTGAAGAAATTAAAAAAATCATCAGATCCTGCTACAAAGGCCTATACTCAACAAAACTGGAAAACCTGGATGAAATGGACAATTTCCTAGACAGATACCAGGTACCAAAGTAAAACCAGGAGCAGATAAACCATCTAAATAGTCCCATAACCCCTAATGAAATAGCAGCAGTCATTAAAAGTCTCCCCACTAAAAAAAGCCCAGGACCAGATGGTTTTATTGCTAAATTCTATCAGACCTTCAAGGAAGACATAATACCAAATTCTCTTCAAACTATTCAACAAAATAGAGACAGAAGGAACACTACCTAATTCGGTCTATGAAGCTACAATTACACTCATACCCAAACCCCAAAAGGACCCAACAAAGAAAGAGAACTTCAGACCAATCTCCCTTATGTACATCGATGCAAAAATACTCAATAAAATTCTAGCAAACCGAATCCAAGACCACATCAAAACAATCATCCATCATGATCAAGTAGGTTTTATCCCAGGAATGCAGGGATGGTTCAATATTCGGAAATCCATCAATGTAATCCACTATATAAACAAACTTAAAGAAAAAAAACCACATGATCATCTCACTAGATGCTGAGAAAGCATTTGACAAAATTCAACATCCCTTCATGATAAAAGTCTTGGAAAGATCAGGAATTCAAGGCCCCTACCTAAACATAGTAAAAGCAATTTACAGCAAACCAGTAGCCAACATCAAGCTAAATGGAGAGAAACTTGAAGCAATCCCACTAAGATCAGGGACTAGACAAGGCTGCCCACTCTCCCCCTACCTATTCAATATAGTACTGGAAGTCCTAGCCAGAGCAATTAGACAACAAAAAGAAATCAAAGGGATACAAATAGGAAAGGAAGAAGTCAAAATATCACTATTTGCAGATGATATGCTAGTATACTTAAGTGACCTTCAAACTTCCACCAGAGAACTCCTAAACCTGATAAACAACTTCAGCAAAGTGGCTGGTTATAAAATCAACTCAAACAAATCAGTAGCCTTCCTCTACATGAAAGATAAACAGACTGAAAAAGAAATTAGGGAAATGACACCCTTCACAATAGTTGCAAATAATATAAAATACCTTGGTATGAATCTAACCAAGCAAGTGAAAGACCTGTATGACAAGAACTTCAAGTCTCTGAAGAAAGAAATTGAAGAAGATCTCAGAAGATGGAAAGATCTCCCATGCTCATGGATTGGCAGGATTAATATAATAAAAATGGCCATCTTGCCAAAAGCAATCTACAGATTCAATGCAATCCCCATTAAAATCCCAACTCAATTCTTCACAGAGTTAGAAAAGGAAATTCTCAAATTCATATGGAATAACAAAAAACCCAGGATAGAAAAACTATTCTCAACAATAAAAGAACTTCGGGAGGAATCACCATCCCTGACCTCAAGCTGTACTACAGAGCAATAGTGATAAAAACTACCTGGTATTGGTACAGAGACAGGCAGTAAGATCAATGGAATAGAATTGAAGATCCAGAAATGAACCCACACTTCTATGGTCACTTTATCTTTGACAAAGGGGCTAAAACTGTCCAGTGGAAAAAGGACAGCATTTTCAACAAATGGTGCTGGTTCAACTGGAGGACAACATGTAGAAGAATGAAAATTGATCCATTCTTATCCCCTTGTACAAAGCTCAAGTCTAAGTGGATAAAGAACCTCCACATAAAACCAGATACACTGAAACTAATAGAAGAGATGGTGGGGAAGAGCCTCGAATACTTGGGCACAGGGGAAAAGTTCCTGAACAGAACTCCAATGGCATATGCTCTAAGATCGAGAATTGACAAATGGGACTTCATAAAATTGCAAAGTTTCTGTAAGGCAAAGGACACTGTCAATAGGACAAAACGACAACCAACAAATTGGGAAAAGATCTTTACCAATCCTTCATCTGATAGAGGGCTAATGTCCAATATATACAAAGAACTCAAGAAATTAGACTCCAGACAACCAAATTACCCTATTAAAAAATGGGGTATAGAGCTTAACAAAGAATTTTCAATGGAAGAAACTCGAATGGTCGAGAAGCACCTAAAGAAATGTTCAGTATCCTTAGTCGTCAGGGAAATGCAAATCAAAACAACCCTAATATTCAATCTCACACCAGTCAGAATGGCTAAGATTAAAAACTCAGGTGATAGTAGATGCTGGCGAGGGTGTGGAGAAAGAGGAACACTCCTCCATTGTTGGTGGGACTGCAAGATGGTGCAACCACTTTGGAAATCAGTCTGGTGGTTCCTCAGAAAATTGGACATAGCATTACCCGAGGATCCAGCTATACCACTCCTAGGCATATACCCAGAAGATGCTCGAACATATAACAAGGACATATGCTCAACTATGTTCATAGCAGCCTTGTTTATAATAGCCAGGAGCTGGAAAGGACACAGATGTCCTTCAACTGAGGAATGGATTCAAAAAATGTGGTATATTTACACAATGGAGTATTACTCAGCTATTAAAAACAACGAATTTGAGAGGTTCCTAGGTAAATGGATGGAACTAGAAATTATCATCCTGAGTGAGGTAAGCCAATCACAAAAGAACACACATGGTATTCACTCACTGATTATTGGATATTAGCCCAGAACCTTGAAATGCCCAAGATGCAACTCACAGGCCACATGAAGCCCATAAAGAAGGATGACCAAGTGGGGGTGATTCGGTCCTTCTTAGAAGGAGCAATAAAATACTCAAGGGAGCAAATATGGAGACAAAATGAGGGACAGAAACTGAAGGAGGGGCTGTCTCAAGAATACTCCACCTGAGTATCTATCCCATGTGCAATCACCAAAGGTAGATGCTGATGTGGAAGTCAGGAACTGCATGCTGATAATAGCCTGATATGGATATCTCCTCAGAGGTCTTCAAGAGTCTGACATACTCAGAGGCAGATGCTCACAATTAGCCATTGAACTGATCATGGGGTTCTCAATAGGGGAGTTAGAGTGAAGACTGAAGGAGAGCTGAAAGGATTTGCGGCACCATGAGGACAGCAACAATACCAACCAACCACAGCTCCCAGGGTCTAAACCACCAGCCTGGGAGCACTTAGGGAGGTATCCAGCGCTTCAGTTGAACATGTAAGAGTGGAGGGCCCTGCTGTGCATAGGTGGAAGAAGAGAACCTTGACTGCATGAAGGCTGGATGCCCCAGGGTGTGGGAATTTTGAGGGGGGCGAGGTGGGAGTGGGGGTTGTAGATAGAGGTTACATCCACAGAGAAGAAGGAGGAGGGGTGAGGGGATTGGGGGTTCCTGGGTGGGTGGGGGATGGGGTAAGGGCACAACATGTGAAATGTAAATAAAACATCCAATAAAAAAAAAGTATTGGAGAGATCAGGAATTCAAGCCTTACCTACACATAATGTAACCAATATAGAGCAAACCACCAGCCAATATAAACTTAAGTGGAGAGATACTTGAAACAATCCCACTAAAATCAGGAACAAGATAAGCTTGCCCACTGTTTCTGGTGTCTATTCAATATAGTACTCAAAGTTCTAGCTAGAACAATAAGACAACAAAAGGAGAGCAAAGGATACAGCTTAGAAAATAAGTCAAGGTATCACAATGATGGTATACCTAAGTGACCTCAAATTTCAAGTCAAGAATTTCTATAACTGATAAACAGCTTTAGCAAAGTGGCAGGATATAAAATTAACTCATACAAATAAATCAGTGGCCTTCCGGTATACAAGTGATAAGTGAGCTTAGAAAGAAATTAGGGAAGCAACTCCCTTCACAATACCCCCAAATAATATAAAATATTTTGGTGTAACTCTTATCAAATAAGTGAAAGATCTGCATGACAAGAACTTCGAATTCCTAAAAAATGAATTGAAGAAGACCTCAGAAGATGGAGAGATCTCCCATGCTCATGGATTGCTAGGATTAGCATAGTAAAATTGCCATCCTAGCAAAATCAATAAACAGATTGAATACAATCCTCATCAAGATTCCAACATGGTTCTTCACAGACATATAAAGAGCTATTCTCAATTTCACATGGAAAAAACAAACAAACTAAAAATCTCAGGATAGCAAAAACGATTGTTAGCAATAAAAGAACTTCTTGGGGGAGTCACCATTCCTGAACTCAACTGGTACTACAAAGCAATAGTGATAAAAACCACATGGTATTGGTACAGAGACAGACAAGTAGATCAACAGAATACAATTCAAGACTCAAAAATAAGCTCACACATTTATGGACACTTGGTTTTTGACAAAACCCCCAAAAACACACAAAGGAAAAAAAAGCATACAAAGCATTTTCAATAAATGGTACTGGTCTAACTGGCTATCTGTATGTAGAATAATGAAAATAGAATGATATTTGTCACCTTCCACAAAGCTCAAGTACAAGTGGATCAAAGACCACAAGATCAAACCAAATACATTGAATAGAAGACTAAGTGCTAAAGAGCCTCGAACTCATTGACACTGGGGAAATTTTTTTATAGAGAACTCTAGTACCTCAGATTCTAAGGTCAACAATTGATAAATTGGACCTCATGAAACTGAAAAGGTTCTATAATGCATAAGACACAGTCAGTGTCCTACAGATGAGTGGAAGAAGCAGAAGAGGAGGGTGACCCCATAGGAAGACCAGAAGTGTCAATTAACCTGAACCCCCTTGGAGTTCCTGTACACTGAGCTACCAATAAGTCAGCATATATGAGCTGGTCTGAGGCCCCCAACACATGTCTAGCAAAGAACTGCTTGGTCTGGCCTCAGTGGGAGAAGATGTGCCAAATCCTCAAGAGAGTTGAAGACTTACAGTAGGAGGAGGCCTGGTGGTGAGGTAGCATCCACTCAGGGACACAGGGAAGAGAAACGGGATGAGGACCTGTGGGAGGGGGAACTGGGAGGAGTGGCAATGGCTGAATTCTAATTAAATTTTTAAAAAGAAAAGAAAGTTCTTTTCCCACCTGAATACACTTAACTGAGGGAACAAATCAAGCAGTAAGAGTGAGTTGGGCCATGTGTGACCACAGGCATTATAACTTTTGTACAACACAGATTCTGTACCCAAAAAAGTCCCAGCTTTTCTTCAGCGAGGCTTCATTAAGGTAAAACTAACCTATCACATTAGAAAATTAAGATAGTGTCTAGAACAAATTATGTTCTTAATGAGTACCTAAATATTATTTAAAATTTCATAATTTTAATATTATTTCAAGCTATTAAATTATAAGATTGCATAAAGAGAATTTGTTTACATTCTTTCATGGCCTCAAAGTTAAAGTTAAATCAAGTCTACTAAAAATAACCCAGGTTCTGGTGCCTTTGCCGAATCTGAAGATAGCAGTAGAGCACAGTAATTTACTTCCTTGGCTTTTTCTTTTTAACCTTAGATTTATTTTATTAAAAGTAGCGTGGCACATCTGTACTGATCATGATACATCCATCATCTTAGTCCTCTGAAAATACCCACATGTTATCCATAACTTCCTATTATCTTTCACTTTATTCATCCTCATTCCACAAGATATTTAACAGTTAGTGGGCAGTGAGTATTTGACAATTAATGTTCATCTAGTAACTTAAAGGAAATAATACATTTTTAAAAAATATGTTTTAAAATAACAGAAAATAGATGATCAAACAATACTTGAATTATTCTCCCAAAATAGAAAGCTGTGCCAACTTTTACTCTTATGCCTTTTCCAAAATATCTTACTTTTTAGGGAATAATATAGTAGAATGGTGGTTGCCACAGTTGAAAGGTACAGACAGACTGGAGTTGCTGTTTAAAGAATATAATTTCAATTTTATAAGATAAAAAAGATCTCAATTTTTGTTTCACAACAATGTAAATATATTAATATTAACTGTACAGTAAGAACTGGTCAAAAGATTAATTTCATCAAATGTGTTTTTACTATAATTTTAAATGTAAGAAAAATTATTCTGAAATGTAAAAAGAAGCAGGCTGAGTACAAGAGTTAAAACTGTGTTTTAATTAAATATATTCCATTTTCATATATCTAAAAAGTAATTATTAAAAATGTGAGAGAAATTCAAGAAATGACTCACCTATTAAAACCAATGACTAACCTTGCAAAGGACCCAGCTTTGGTTTCTAAGTCCAACATGTTGATTTAAAACCATCTTTGACTCCTGATACAAAGGATCTAATGTCGTCTTATGGCTTTTGTGTGCACTGTATCCATGTGGTGGAGTACAATAATGTATAATTAAAAGTCCTGGGTAAACAGTCAGTGGAATCAGTGTAATACACTGCAGAGACACCTTTAATCTATACTCACCACAAATCTAAGCACAATTCTTAAATGATGGAATTAGCACAAACACACACCAGTAGATTAAGAGATAAATAAACTATAGTACATGAATTGTTGGAGTTGATCAGAACCAAGAAAAAATAATAAAATGATTCTACTTTCAAAAAATACATGGGAATGAAACTTACATTAGGGAAATTAAGTCAGAAAAAAAATCACAGAATCCACTTTTTAAAACATGTGGAAGTAGAATGGGTTCTACTTAAGAGGAATGGGTGCAGGGGGAAAGACAAGATCAAGGGAGGTGGAAATTGTATGAGTCTGATTTAAATAGGCTTCGCAAATATGGCAAAATCTCACAGTGAAGTATGTTACTTTCCAAAATACTATGCTCCTAAGTTCAAAAAGAAATATACTGTTCCTGTATACCTTGTCACAAATCCCCTCAGCAGAGTATATTGTTTTAAATGTATATGCATGTTCTATATGTTTTTTATTTATGCACAAATTATGTCTATTAAAATACACACACAATGTAAATACAGATCACATTCTTTTCAAACAGTAACAAACACACCTTTGATATACACATAAGGATTAAGTGCAATATGTTTACATAAATTGATCACAGAATTTAAAAAGTAGTCATCAGATAGTCATCAGAAAGATAGTAAGGGGATAATAAAAGAAAAGACAGACACAAATCTCACAATAAAATGTTGTAATCCCTAGTATTCAGGTAGTGTATAGATAGGATTATCTCCTCATTAAACCCTGGAAAACTTAAACCAGACTCCTTTTTGTCAGGGTAAAAGTCAACTGATTAGCAACTTTGTGTACATCTTTGAAACTTCACCACAATGCATCTCTATTTTTGTTTGAGTAACAGAAGGGATGACTATTTACAAAAATGCCATAGATTTCTTGGCTTTTACCAACTTTCCTGAGAGAACTTCTTTAAAGATTTGTATAATGAGAATGGCATCATTAAGAACATCCTCAGACCAACTTTCATCTTAGTTATATTGGCTAATCAAAAGCGTCTCAAGGGCAAAATGCTTTTGTATACTATTAATGATTATTTTTTTCTTAAATCAGACTTAGTATCCAGCTACTTAAAACTAACTCTCATTAATAATGGCATTGTAAGTCAAGCTATGGATGTAGTGATTCTTCATCTACAGATGAAAATTTCTGACATTTCTGGTCATTTCTGGGACTCCAATGTGTCAGTGTTCACTCTGTGCTGCATGTCTTTTCTTAGACACACTAATTCATTTGTAAATCACACCTCTGAAAATAGAAATATTAGATTAAATTATACATTCATTTAAAAATATTGCCAAATGTTGTTAATTTCTCTTCTCAAAGTATATCACAGTTCAGCTCCTCAACAAAATCTTGATATTAATTGAGCCCAGATAATCTTCAAATACTCTTCTCATGTCCTACTTTCCCCACCAAAAAGACCCTATTATAGCCCAAGCAGAAATTATGTCTCCTAATCATGAGGACTGCCAAAATTTACATTGTTGTCTTCTAAACTGACCATGTACTATGCACAGGATAGTGTTTGCAAAGTAGGAGTTTCAATATGCTATAAACCTCTGGACAGTCACAGAAACCAACTGTGGAGACAACACACTGAGGACAAAGCTAATCCTATAATACGTATTGTTCAGTTTCCCTGCAAATTGTTCATTAAAATATATGTTTCCATCTCTACAAGTTTTACAGCCATCTATGCCTTACATAATAACTTTAAGCTACTTTAAGGAAAATTTATCTAGGGAATATTATAATTAGAGAAATGATTGCATAGCCAATGCTGAATAAAGCTCAAATGGTAATTGTAAATGCTTGAAAAGTTTTGACCTTAAAATGTGAAAGGTGTAGCAAACATGTGCTGGGGAGAAAGTATCTGCATACATAGTGATGACTTTCACTCTTCGTTAAATACCTGGACTTCTTGCTGTTCTATGTTTATGAGTTTTACCTTCTCAATATGAATTCAAAGCTGAACTAATGAGATGACCTCTGTTGAGTGAGTTACTAGGAAAGGTTATTAAAGACTTAAAACATATCAATCAACTTGAGGAGCTCATGTAGTGGCTTCAATGTTTTGAACTCAGCGATCTACAAGCTGTTCAAAAACCCAGGGAATAGAATGAGTATAAAACTGTCCACTTCAAACAAAAGCTGTCTCCAGCCTTTGTGCCCAGCTTGATCCTTTGGAATATCAAAGAAATCCTTTCCCTCATGTACAAAATAACTCCATATAAATCAATAACAAAAAGACACAGGGAAGAGAGTTTCTAAGAGTCAGATAAATAGAGCAGAAACATGAGAAAAGGTTGTAAGGTATTATAGAGAGAGAATGAAAGAAGCATAAATAGTGGAGAGGAAAATAAGAATGCTGGACAGAGTCCATCCATGGCATATGTAAAAACAATAAACACACAAATGGAAAACTACTCTGACTTGGATATGTGATAGGAAAAAATGTAGAAGTGGGAGCATAACACACCATCGATCACATCATTTCATACAATTGTACTGAGAACATAATGCCAGTACAAGGTTGTAAGAACAAAACCTCCTTTAATGTTATGATCCAGGTATTTCACTCACCTTACCATTTGCCTTCTCTCGGTGTATAACCTACCCTGGTACTGATGCCAGCCATATAAACATAGTTCTGAATAGATATGGCGCCTGCTACAATTCATTTATACAGAATAGCAAGTGAAGGAAGCCCTTTTACAGTGCTGTAATATGAAATATGAAAGGGCTCTATGGTCATTTCCTTAGTTCTAGAGCATATAATTGGAATTGATATACTTAGAAGTTGGTGGGGTTCTCATATTGTTTCTCTGACTTGTGGAGTGAGGGCTATTATTGTTGGAAAAGCTAAATGGAAACCTTTAGAGTTGCTTCTGCTGAAGAAAATAGTGAGTCAAAAACAGTATCATTTTCCTAGTGGAACTGCAGAAATCAGTACTGCAATCAAGAACTTGAAAGATGCAGGGGTGGTGGCTCCCACATCTCCCTTTAACTTTATTATCTGGCTAGTGCAGAAGAAAGATGGATCATAGAGAATGACAGGTGACTATAGAAAACTAAATCAGTTAGTAACTTCAATTGCAGCTGCTGTACCAGCTGTACTTTCCTTACTTTGGCAAATGACCACATCTCCTGGTTCCTGGTAGGGGTATGTAACTATTAATCTTGCAAACACCTTCTTCTCAGTACTAGTCCATAAGGACCACCAGAAGCAAATTGCTTTCAGTTGTCAAGGCCAGAAGTATACCTTTACAGTTTTGTCTCAAGGATATATTAACTCTCCTGTCCTGTCTCATATCGTAGATAGAAGGGACCTTGATTGTCTGTATTTTCCACAAAATATTACATTGGTGTCTCATAATGATATTATGCTGCCTGGACCAAGTTAGTAGAGGGAACAACCATTTTGGACTCATTGATAACACATAATGTGTACCAGAGGATGAAAAATAAATCCAACCAAGCTTTAAGGATTATCTACTCAGTGAAATTCTAAGGAGTCATGTGGTGTGAGGCATACAGAGATATTCCTTTTAAGGTGAAGGGTAAGTTATTGCACCTAGTTCTCCAGACCCCCAGGAACAGCAGCAGCACTCGAATAGAGTCAATTAGGGTATAGAGTGCTACAGAGGGCAGAACTGTAGAAGTGACCAAAGTGAAGCCCTTTGAAGGGGCACTGAATGTAATGTGTGGATTTCAGACATTGGAACACAAAACTGTAATATTGAACTTGTCTTTGATCCCCCAAGATGTTAGAGATGCTAGAGTTGAGGGATACCTGCTGAGGAAAGTTTCTAACAGGGAGTGGAACCAGTGCAGGAGAGAAAAGTTTGTTGCAATTAACAAAGATGAAAAAGGACTTGGACATCTCAAGACTGCAATAAGATCAGATATGGAGATACAGAGCTTGGAATTTTACCTACCTTGCTTTGGTATAGTATTTCATTGCTATGGAATTTTGGAATGATATTATATATCCTGTGATGGTGAAGGTATGTGATCTGCTGTTTGATTTTGATTTTAATAGGGGATTACAGTTAGATGATTGAGTCTCAGAAAAGACATTAAACTTTGGACTTTTAACATTGTTGAGACTGCTATAGAGTATGGGGCTTTGAAGTTGAACTAAATTTATTTTGCATTATGCTATGTTTAGATATGGCCACCAAAGACTCATGTACCTAAACAAACTTATGGGGGTCATGGAATGGACTGTGGTGACTTGATTATGCTTGACCCAGGGAATAGCACTATTAGGAGAAATGGCCCTATTGGAGTAGGTGTGGCCTTGTTGGAGAAAGTGTGTCACTGTGAGGATGGGCTTTGACACCCTTTTCCTAGCCACATTGAAGACAGTTTCTCTTATTTGTCTTCTGTACAAGATGTAGAAGTCTCAGCTCCTCCAGTTCCATGCCTACCTGGATGCTGACATACTTCCCGCCATGATGATAATAGACTGAACCTCAGATCAGACAGTATCAACTACATGTTGTCCTTTATAATAGGTGCCTTGGTTATGGTGTCTAGTCACAACAGTAAAACACTAAGAGTTATTCAGAGAGCAATAGAAACAATAACAACAGGCTCTTTGCCTCATTCAAGAGGAACTAAGAATTGACAGAAACCTGAGAAAAGAGGACTAGGAAGCAGTATCTTTTTGTATGGAGATGATGAAAATGATTGGCTTAATATAGGAATGCTATTTATTTATTTATTTATTTATGCATTAACTTGTCATTCTAGAGAAAGAACCAAGTACCTTACAAACCTTAGGCAGGTGTGTTACCATTATTATAAACTCTCTACCTAGCTAATGGTGATTTTTAAGGCATTGCATTTAATTAAGTCTTTCATAACCCAAGTTCCTTAAAGGTCATCCTATATCAATAAAATGTACTATATTTATTATTGATCTATCTTGCAAATGAGTAAACCATACTGAAGGTTAGGAAAATGCTTCAAAAATTTGCATAAGAAGACTCACTTTCAAGAGTGTGTCTGTCAAAGAATAGAGAGGATGTCTGTCAAAGAATAGAGAGGATTGAAGGAAAGAATGATGAAATCAAAACAGGTACTAAATGAGAAGTAGATGGGAGAAGAGTAAATGGAAAGCAAAGAGAAAAATGAAGTAAAGGAGGGAACTCTTTAGAAGAGGATAGGCCAAGAAAGCAGAGAAGCAAAGGACCAAAAAATGTCTGGGAAGAATGAAGGTGATTCTTGGATGGTCTTGGTGAGGTGACAAAAGCATGGGACACTCGGGATCACAGCATTCAGTAGTGGAGAGAGAAGAATCAGACGTTCAAGATATTCTAGGCTACAAACTAAGTTCGAGGACAGCCTAAATTACAGAAACGGGGGCAGGGGAGAAGTAAATCAGTAAGAAGAATAGAAATTAGTATCAATGCGACCGTGAATAAGAAAACTGTGGGTGGTACAACAGTCTAAATATTTGATGCAGAAGAAATTGACAGAAAGTGAGAGAGTATGAAGTAAAATTGACACCAACAAGAGTCTTATGGTCCAACAAAAATTGTAAACTAAACTAAACTAAACTAAATTAAACACAAAAAGATATGTTAAAAGTTGTGATCATTGTTACAAAACTGTCCACTTGTATTCCTCTGGTTCAGGCCCTTTCAAGGAAGCCAGGGTTATCTTTATCTCAGGTCCTCTGGGCAGAAAATTAATATGGAGGTAAGAACCAGGACATTGATGCTGCTGTTACTCTGGGCAACAATGTTTCTGAAATGAATGCTTTTTTTTTTTAGAAATATGCAAGCAACCTATATGAAGCACGAAGGAAAGAAAGAATGTTGGCAATGAGGATGTATGTAGAAAATTAGTGAAGAGTGCTGATTGTCCAAACTAAAAGATGTCCAGCATTTCCCCCCACACAAATTCTCAGATTCCATAGATCAGGAAACGAAGCAACAGAGAAAATGAGTTTTGACATAGATCATGTAAGAAATTGATAGCAAAATCCATCCATGATCTGGACATACAATGTGCACTTTGTTGCTCCATGTTTGAGGAGGAAGGAGAGCAGAGACTTGGAAACCACAGAAACGTGGGCATCTAAAAAAGGTGCTAAAAGGCAGCATCACTTTTCTGTAGTTTCCAGTGATAGGCATGTACATTGCTTCTGCGTACATCTCCTTCTGGTGACTCAAGTTGCAAGAAACTGCAGATTTAAACAGTTCTGACTTAAGCAGGTGCTGCTATTTTTGTCCTGCTCTGTATCTATTTTCAACCACAAGATAGTGTGGGAAGGACTTGTGAAATGGCAGATCTGTAGCTCCATCCCTACCCCAACCCACAAACTTCTCTTCTGTAAACCATGCCTTTCACCCTGGTTCATTCCTGTAGATGTAGGGTACTGTTTTCCTACCCACTACAGGCTTTGGCCTGGGACACTCCTCTGGTAGTCTTGAATGAATCACCTTGATCTGCTCAAAACTCTGAAAGTTTACCTTTCATGACCTCCATGTGAAGCACCCATATCAACAGACACAAATAAGCTGCCTGGCTCAGACTAGGGCCAATAATGTATACTCAGCAAATGAATAATAGAATGAATGAATGAATGAATGAATGAATGAATGAATGAATGAATGATGGAACATTCCTTGATTTAGAAATGTGAAAACATAAAAACCAATATGTGAAGTAATTTTTTATTTTATAGCAAGTGACTGACAACACAGAAAATAGATGGAGGACTTTTGAGCTCCAAGTACAAGGGCAGAGATTGGGGACCATCTATCCAGCTGTGCCATGGTATGTCCTGATGGCAGTGTTGGATCTAAGTTCTTCAGATTCCATTCATCCCAATAAGTTTGGAAGTAAATCAAAAGGAATCTAGAAATGAGATGCCCCAGAGATAGGAAGAAACATAGGGCATAGAGTAGTTGAATCATCCGAAAGAAGTCTGTGCTCACAAGGTGAGACAGGGCAAGGCAAGGAGTACAGTAGGAACTGTCAATCACACAGTGCAATATAGAATAGTCTCTTATTTAAGAAAATCAACCTGCAATATCACCAAACTGAATTTCTAAAAAGATAAGACAGATATCAAAGGCAAGAAATGGAACAGGAGGATGAAAGGTTGACAAAAAGAGAAAGATGCCAACTTGCTCTAGAATCAAGGAATCACATACACTCAAAGTGAATGCCAATTGGACTAAAAGCATGTACATGGGGAGACAATGGCAAAAGCCTTAGAAGGAAGGCATTCAGTAAGGGCTTTCCTAGAAGTAGTGCTATTGGAAAAGGATATCCCCCATATCCTGTAAGTGGGAGAAATAAGAGTATTTCAGTGGGCTCTTCAACTTCCTGACCCAGCAGGAATAGAGACAGTGGTTCTTTAACTGATTGATCTCTGAGTAGGTGTATCAATACAATGATTTCTCTGACAAGAGGGATCTTCTTGCAAACTGACCTGGACAGAGAGGAGATGATGGAAAAGTACAAAATTGTTTCCCTAAAGTACTTGTGCAAGAAGGAACCCCACACATGAGAGGCCCCTTGATCACTGTTTCATAAGACACACAATCATGCGTAGTACAAACAAAACTAGAGTAGCATGTTCTGCATCCAGACCCCAGTTTCATCAATGACTTCAGGAAAATAATTTTTTCTGCCTCCCATCTTCAGTCTCCCCCTTTTTTTGTGGCATAGCAGCAACACTACATAGTTCGCGTGGTCTTTATATTATCTTTTTCTTTTTGTGTATGTATTTAGAGTGTTTTATAAATATTTACAAAATTTATCTCTCCTTCCTGCTGTGGAAAATCATTGGCTATTAAAAAAAAAGTCACTTGTCACTTAATTACCATGACCTGGGTGGAAAAAAAGAGCCCCATCCAACATAGAGCTAGGAGCCTCTGGGAAGAACCAGTTTCCAAATGTGTTTATAATTGCCGGGTAATCAGTCAGACTTCAAGATCCTTTGTAACTAAACACTGTGATGTAGGGAAGATGCTGGGAGCATTTCCATCTCAGTTCCTTGCACATCCCTCTGTACATGCGTAGGTGGAATAGCTTCTTAAATCAAGGTCAGGTTAAGTGGACTATATGTGGAGAACTCCAGATTTGGCTACAAGCCTCTTGGAGCTTAATCACATTACATTTTGCCTTCAAACTTTGTGGCTCAGTTCTGAGTCCCATTTCTTTGTAAGCTCTTTCTACAAATGCCTTTCTTTACAAAGAGCATTTCTAAAAGGTTGAATATAGTGATTAGTGACACATACACATTTAATCTTCACTAGTCTTTTTCTGTGGCTGTCTTGCATGCTTCTAGTCCTTAGAGCTTTATGCCTGTAATAAGAAATGTTTTTTATCTGTCGTGCTATTTTCTTTTCTGTCTTATAAATCCTTAAAGAAATGGAGTATGAGTGAGTTCAGTGAGAGGCTGGCTGGATGACTTGAGAGAGAATGAATTCTCTTCATCTGAAGAGCAGTCTCAATACACAGAGAAACAAATAGTGTCTTCCAGTCTGTCAATGTGATTATTACTCATTTATAGAACTTTTCTCCCTTCTACTATAACAGCTACATGCAGTTTAATTAGTTGTTTTTCACCCAGATTTGTAAAGATAATGATTCTATTTATTCAACTTTAGATTAAGAGCACATTTGAACCCAGACACTCTGATAGAAAGCAAAAAGTAAACAGTTTGAAATCAAGAGTACTAGATGAACCTTTTGAATCTGCAGTTGTTATTTCCTGTGACCTGATAAAACCCACTTCATGATTCCAGGGTCATACCGATATAGCATGCATTCCCAAGACAATGAGACAATATACCCTCCCTAAGATGAAAGTAAGTTCTTATAAATAAAAAATAACTTATCCAGGATGAAACACCCATTGGACACACACACTATTTTATTTTTTTCCTCATGCTTCCACATATGTTCCTCAATACAATCTTGTAATAAAACTGGTGTTTTGATCTCTATTAATATGGATGATTAGAGAGGGAAGCATTAACATCACATCACAAAACACCTCACAATGAAAACATTCTATACAAATATAAAGCATTGTTATTGGTATTTTCCTAGCATAAGCCACAGTTATTATTTATTGAAAAAAATAAGACAAAGGAAATAGACAAAAACAATCACCTCTATAATATGTACACAATGCTTTTGGTCAGCAAAATAAGTTGGGCTTGGTATTGGGTGTGGTGCCTCTAGCGCACACTCACATAGTAAGCTACAAGTCTGAGAGGAATCTGTTTTCATACATTGGTTGTTGGTTGCTGTGATGTGGATGCCTTGTATGTATTTGTGTCATCATTCAACAGATCAGTGCCCCCCAATTTGTTTTTACAAGGTAGTGGTAAGGTTGCCCAGGACCTATACAAAATAAAGCAGGCCCCTAGAGAGTAGTTAGGACTTACACTTGAACAGTCCATTTAAGCCTGATATTTTTGTGAAGTGCAAATCCCAAGGCTCAAATAGCTGATAGAAGATTGAACTGTATCTTCTGGTAGGAAAGGCTATAAAATCATATTGTGGATGGTATGGATAAAAAGACTGTTAGTGTCCTTTTGAGAAACTATCTTGCTCATCATACTAAAACAGGGACAATGTGAGTCACTAGTTTCCGTTTTGTGACCACAAGCAAACCTTTGAAACTCCCTAACTATGATATGACTATTAATTATTGAATCTCTGGCTTTTAGTACATAAAACCATATTTTGAATATGTAAAGGAGAGTTGACACAACACTCCTCTTAAATAAATAGCATGGGAGAGTGGTGAAAGAAGCCCTTCTTAAGTGATTTCTTGAGAGTTTGAAAGGGGTAAAGCTCTCTGCCAAAGCTGATGTCAGACACCTTCCATTTGAGCAAGGCAGTCTAATGTACATGCTAACTAGTCATTTATCTCAAGTTTCTAAGTTCTACTCAAGCATTAAGTGAAGGCATCAGAGAGCTGAGCACTTGGAGACCATTATATCAGTTCCTCACAAAATTGCCTGCCTTGAGTTATGATTTAATGTCACACCCTCTGCATTTAGAGAAGCCCAGTGTGGGAATTGCCCAAGAGAAGAGCATTTATGTTCGGTTTTTTGTTTTGTTTTGCTTTGTTTTAATTCAGGTTGTAAAATGCAGTGAATGCTGTAGTCCTTTTTACCCTTTAAATATGGGTGTCCATACATGGGTTAAAGTCCAGGAATAATTTTCTGTCTTGATGTATTTGTATGTTTTCTAATATTGAGCAATTCAAAGTGGCTCAGCTGGCAGAAAATAAACTAATTGTCCCAGTACTATAATCTTCTCAACTCAAGTGCCCAAAAGTACCAATTCTGTCTGCCTTTTTCCCACTAAATGCCTTTTTAAAATAACCCTCCATGATATTTCTTCTACTTGTTTTAACTGCCAAGTCACCTTAAGCCATTTCGTAAAGAAGTCAAAGGACATATTTTTTAAATCACTTCTAAGTGAACTAATGTCCCAGAGAGATGTTTGCATAATTATAAGTTTGAATTTGAAAGATTAGCCCTTCTGATGCTATTTTTACTGCTCGCTGTACAAAGCCTGTGCTAAACTGCCTCTATGCTGATGAGGGGCACTCAGGTTTCCTCTTTTGCCCTAATAATTTTGCATTCTTGAACTGTGGCTATCTACATTGAAGAGTCTTTCTACTCAGTGATATTTTGTTCCTGTAACAATGGAAAACATTGTTTTTCACATTGAGATGTGGTGTTTACTAAAGTTACAAATTATATTTATCAATAACAATTTATATAGAGACCTAATGAGCAGTGAAACTTATCTAGCTTTAAATTACTTTTCCCTTCAATAGTCTTCAATTTGGTTCCAAATTATAAAATATTTTTTCTTTTTGTTTATCAAATGCCCAGTCATTTTTTCTTGGGTTTCTGTGGGTTTGAATTCAGAATGATATGTATCAAAGAACAGAAACTGTATGTGTAGGGCCTGCTGTTTTGCTTACTGACTTGAAACTCAGTGTCCAAAATGCATTTTTGAATGGTAGAAGTATTGGATTTGCATCTTTCCAAGAGTCAGATAGTGACAGCTGATTGGTCATTTGTTCATATGACCTCAGGCAGAGTAATTGTATGAACTGCATGTTTTAAAAACTAGTTGTAAGCTGAAGTTTGAAAATAGCTATGAAAGAGACTGTAGATGATAACGTATTTTAAAGATAAACTACTGTGAAAAAGAGTCTGCTTTTTTTCCTTCTTATTCCTAACCTTTGACATTACCCTGTCCTCCAGCCTTGTGATTTAACTCTGAAACATGCTTTATGTCCCCCCTGTAGAACTGTGGACCAGAGGTAGTATCAACACTCTCCTAGTTCACTGAGCTGACAAGCAAACCTGTCCAGGGAGGTTTACTACATTGAGTTTGCCTCCACTCTTGGCTGGTTCAGTGAGAGCTCCCAAACTACTTTATATATGATTTTTCATTGTCAAATTTTAAATACTGCCTTCAGCTCTCTAGCTATATTTAGTCTGTTTTGAGTTTTGGCTGAAATAAGCAGAAGGCATTTCACTTTTTTGTCCTATGTCATCATTTCTCTCCCATTTGGGTGCTACTTAAGCAGAAGAAAGAGTGATGAATGGAAGAAATACAAAGAGAGACAATGGCACCCAAATAAAGCATTCTTACTGTATCACTAACTAATGGGCACCAAACTGATAGAAATAGAAAACTTAACATGGTGATAATGATGGTGGTGGTCATTATGGTGATGATGACAATGACTCTATCTATATCCATGCATTTGCTTCAACTATATGCACCACCAATGGTAAAGTCATGACTAGAAAAATTATGGAAGATATCAGAGCTATACATGAGATCAGAATAAAAACAATAATCAGTAGGCCTTATTTATAATCTATACTCTTGTGTCCTTGCCTTGGAAAACAACTTTGAATCATTTGAACTTCATTTTCTTTCATTCAGATACTTCAAGTTTAATATAGAATGGTTTTCATCATCAAGATCTATCCATAATGTTGCAAAAATTAAAACCATGTATGTTGTGTGACCTGTGTTCATAGATCAATATAACATGACACAGATTAGTCAGAAATTCATTCATTCTTTCTTTGTTAACTTTAATGTGACATTATTCATATTTCTCTAATGATTGAAGGACCCGACAGGAAAATCTTGAGAAATACATTTTGGGAAAATCACCATCAATTTGGGATTTAGTCATAGCATTTTCTTTTTAAAATTACAAATAACAGTGAATTATTTTTAGGTTATTTATTTATCAAATAAAGTTCAGACTTCTATTAAAACATGGAAACAAAGGACATATCACATTATCCTGAAATGTGCCTGTGTTTTTTCATCTCTAGACTCTGTCCTGTGTCTCTGAGGCTGGAAACAATTATTTTTTAACATTTTATCTTTAGCCTGACTGATCCTGGATTCCCAATATTTGTGAAAATGAACTGAATCCCTCTTATCTGTTTCCTAAGTGAAAGCCTATTTGAAAAATAAGGCCACTCTGTTTATATGAAGCTGGGGATGGAGAAAGTAAAACAGATCCTTAATCCTGGGAAGTTCTTTATCTTGGATTTTTTTTCCTCTTTCAAATGCCTTTAGAGAAAGATTTTTTTCTACAACTGTCAAGTTGAAAAGAAATCCTATGAAATCTTTTACAAATAGTAATTTTACACCTTCATCAGATAGAGGGGCTAATGAAGAATTTTATAATAAATTAAGTATAAAATATATTTGGAAGTAGAGGAACCCTGGGCATTAAGTATGTGTCATGTTAGTGGAGATCCAACCAGATGCATGGAAATGTAGTATTTGTCAAGTAAATAGCTGCTATTGACAACACAGCTTGATGAAGGTTGAAAACTAAGAAATGTCATTTTCTATAATAGTAATGAAAAACTACTTATTTTTCCTTCTTTAATAATACATATAAGTTCTGGTTATTATTCACAGAGCAGACACTTAGTAGAACAAACATTTATTGCAAAGATCACAAGTCACTCTTTAGGCAGCCTCAAAACTGACCCAGGTGTGATGGCATTTATGTACAGTCCCTAAAACTGTGGAGTTTATCACAGAAATCTGAATGGAAAACTTAGTTTGAGGCAAGCCTGGACTACATAAAAATTTTTAGACTAGCCTGATAAGACCTTGTCATAGACAAAAAGACAGACAGATAAATGAACAATAGAATTATATGGTTCAATCTAAAATTCTATTCATCTTATTTTAATACTAGAAAATTCAGTGATCTAGGGGTATTTTGTTTGTAGTCATCTTTTTTCTTACTTTTTCATTTTGACTGAATATTTTTAATTTCCTTACAAGATCAAACAATGATGGTTTAAGAGAATATTCTGAAAAAATTTAATATAATGAAAGTGTCATTTGAGTTATATTCTCCTCAATGATCAGAGAGCCTGAAATACCAAAACAACTTCTAAAAATCAGAAAGTCACAAAGTGGAAGGCCACTGAGAGAAATAAAACATAGAAACAGCCAATTCTTCTGAAAGGATTGGAGAGAAGCCCCCAGATTGGGTCAAAGTATGGGAATATTAGCATTGTACTGAGCTGTTTCAGGAGAAACGTATGTGGGAAAATATAATCATACAGAGTGCTTAGTACAGATATGAGAAAAGCTGGCCTAAGTGTAACAAAACCAATGCATTTAGGTAATCATTCAAAATAGGAAATATTATTTCACATTTGTAGATTTAAAAAAAAAAGCAAGAGGCTGACAAGGGTTTGCCAAATGCTACTCTACTAGTAAGGATCAGATCTAGGTCCTAAAACTTTGACTTACAGTCTATACTGTTCTTCAGAAATTAGACATTCATACTACCAAATGAGTTGCCAGTGGGCCTAATGGTATACATTCATGGTATATCAGGAGATGTAATCAACAAATAAATTCTTAAGCCAAATAAACTGAGACAGAGTTTGAATTAATGTAATGCATGATGGGATGAAACTCCATGATGTATTCTCAACCTCTTGGCCTTAATGACCTCAGTCATATCAAAAGGATAATAGTTCTTGTCTCATCAAATTTGTATGTAGATTAAGTGAGATAGTGAATGACAAAATTTGTTCTTTCTGTTTTGTCTGGCAGATAGTAGCTCACAACAAAGCACATCAGTTAAGTACAAAGCAGGTGTCAGTGATGATTTTTATGCAAAGCCAGATGCATGAACCTCCAAAGATCTATCATCCAAGAAACCTTAGCTTATTCACTACGAGTAGGAAATAGAGTATTCAGGTTGATTTAGATTGAGAAGCAGCCATACTCTAATGCTTATCACTGGTGGTACTTAAAATCAGGTCTCATTTGTTATTTTAAAACAACTCCTTTTCTTAAGTTAAAAAAAATATAGCCTATAACAGGTTGACCAGTTAAATTTTATAGATGTCACTAAATCATCAGACACATAGCTGAAAAATAGTTTTAACTAGCTCAACACATCCTACTACAGAGAAATGGAATCAAATAAAAAATATGAATGTTTCTGGGGCCAAGTAATACCTGAATTAGCTGGTGCCTCTTATTCTCTAAAATTCCCTATGCTTCAGGGGTTTGACTTGCTAAAGTAATCACCGAAAATTGGGAATGATTAGGGATTTCCTCTTCATGGGAATTAGCAGAAAAATGTCTGTATGTGTAAGTGTTTCCTCATACCTGAGAGAAAGCTATATGCTGAAGTGACTTGGAAAATACAGAAGAGAGTGAACCAAAAAAAAAACTGTAAAATTGTTGGCTGATTCTGTAGTACTAATAGCTGTGAGACAAACAAAATTATGGTGAGAGTCTTCCTGAAATCATGGATTGTATTACTGAGAAGAAAAGATATAAAAATGGAAAGAAAGAGATGTGAGACTGAATATGGAAACATCCTCTGGATGCATGCTTGAAAGGAGATGAAGAAAACCAAAGTGTTAAGATGAGACAGTGCAAAGAGCCTGTGACTGTGCATCCACTACCTTTGACTTATCGAATGAATAAGATGACCATTATTTACATCTTCAAAATGCGGAACCTTGGCAAAGAAAAATAAACAATCTTCCAAAGTATCCCGATGAGAGCAAGAACTTAAATCCAAACCTACTATCCATGCTGCAGACTCAGATCTTAATGAGCACAGTCACCACAGAATCTGCTTCCTCAAACCAAATTTCCTCTATAGAAAATCTACACCAGATAGGAATATCATTCCAAAAAAATTCATGCAAAAAAATCATGTTGGGAAATAAACTAAAATGCATGAACATGAGTTTATTTTCACTTATATAGTCAGAATTTATTTGATAATTTTAATGGCATGCTAATTCCTAAAATGAAGAGAAAATGAGCCAGGTCTTGATTTTCTAACAGTAATTTTTCTGACAAAATTGTATGATCAAATGAAATGAAATCTTTCACTTCATATTTAACTTTCATATCATGATTAGAAGGAAAGGTAATTTTTGTAAAAATATTTGAGAGATTCATCATTTTTTCCTGAGGCATCTCTTAATCCTTTGATATTCAAATATTTCTCTTTTGAAGTTTCTGATCAGATTCCATGTTGATTTTCCCCCTTTTCAATTGTTAATTGGTCTAACTCAGGCAAATTCTCATTTGCCAGTGGCATCAACCATGATTCCAGAATACCACAGCATGATTTTCAACAACTTTGTGATATTAAACAGCTTTTACAGGAGTGCAATTTCATCTTGCAGGTGATACGCATTGTATTCTTATTATGATATGAGTGCTCAAAATATTTTATAATTCAATGACAGCCAAAACAACAACAGAAAAAAATTATTTTGACAAGAGGAGAAGAACTGAGGTAGACACTTTGGCAGACTAATTTTATAACAATATTTTTATTGAATTTTTTGTGTAATGACATTTCTGCAAACAAAACTATCTGAACTCAAGTAATGAGACTTTCATAATAAGAATTCACAGTATACAAATAATACAAAATTCTCAAGGGCCTCAAAGCTGCCAAGGCAAGGACTAAGACATTTAGCTGCTCAGTTTCAGTAGAAAAGGAAGCAAGCAAAAGCATTTTTATGTAGAATTATATGTTATAGGTTTATTCTATATATGTGCTATAGCTCCTGGTATCATAGGATACCAGGTGTCATACTTGTCTTATTATTGCTATGGTAAAAATATTATGACCAAATGCAATTTGAGATGAAGGGATATATTTGTTTTACACATTTCATTCACAGTCTACCTTTGTTGGAAATCACACAGAGATTTGAGCACAGCATACACCTTACACAGGAATTAGACATGGAGGAAGGGTGTTTACTGACTTGTTCTCGTGACTTGCTCACTCTGATTTCTCAAACAACCAAGGACCAATTGTCAAAGTGCAGCATTAAGACAATTGGCTGGGCCCTCCAACATCAATCAGTAATTATGAAAATTCTTCCATAGTCAATTCTTAAAAGTCTTAAAATTCTTACAAGTCAATTTGTTGGAGATATTGACTAAATTAAGGTTCTTTCTTCATAGATGGCATTCCTTTATGCCATTATGACATTAAAACTAACCAAAACAATAGTTTTATGTGCTATGTTGTATCTTTTCCCAAAACATTTCAATGCATAGATGTTGTAAGCTTCCTGGAGATGGTGTTTTCCTGTGGAATATCATACCATAGATGCTTATGACTTAAATGAAGCTTCCATTGCCTAAAAGTGAATTAACCCTTTCTGAAATATACTACCTTCTAGGGAGATAAAAGATCTGTATTGAATCCTTTACCTGTAGTTGTCTAATATTGTAGGGAACTGACACTGTCATGAATAAATTTTGAACCACAACATTGCTACAATGTGACTAGTCTGAGTACAGACAGTCTACTTACTATTCACTTAATTCCTTCTTGCTGGTGAAGATAAGCAGCATGAGTTTGCTTTTCCATTGATGGAGAATAACATTGCAGACGTTCGATTTCCTTTCTTATGCCCAGTCCTGTTCTGCAAAGATGATTTGTGCACAAAGATCTTACAATCTGTTGTCTACCAAGATGCATTCCATATGTCTGTGTTAAAAAGTAACTGTTCAAATATGAGTTACAGAGATCCTGCATCTCAGGAGCTTCTTGAAGAAAAGAAATAAAGTGGCACATTTCCAGTGTCATCTAAATTGCATATTAGTTTGGAATCATAAAACCTCTCTACTCCCAAGTCATTACTCAACTCCAGTCAAATCTACTTGTGTTTGTTAATGTCGTGTTGGAGGTACAGTGGTGGCTCTGATTTTGCAGAGGATCTGGGTTCAGTTCCCAGCACCCATATTGTAGCTCATAACAAGCCTCTATAAATCCAGTTCCAGGATATCTAATGCCCTCTTCTGTTCTTCTTGGACACAATATGGTACACTTGCATGCACACATGTAAAACACCCACAAACATAAAATTATAAGTAATTTGTTTTAAAAGAAAAATTGTTGCATACTTCTTAGAATCAAAAATGCACACATACACACAGGTACACAACACGTCCCAGCTGCCATTTTCTGTGTTTGGTTTATATTCTTGGCACTGTAACAGAACGTTCTTGTGATTTAGTCTATTAACACTTAGAACAACTCTGGGATGGAGATATTACTAATTCTCACTTTATACAAAAAAAATTAAAGCTAAACTGGTTTACAATCATATTTTAAGTTACAGGAGGAATCGATAATGGAGAACTAAAATTTGAAACCAGGTCTCCCCAGCTTGCAACTTTATAAACTTTAATTTGTCTTACAAGGCATGTTGAAATATTTGACAATATACATAGTGTTTTTAATATTATTAAATATTTATATTATAAAAATTACTGCAATAAGGTGAAGAGAAAAGCTCATTAGGAATGTATTGGTGTAAGGAGTCAGTAAAGTCGAACATCACAGAGTCTCAAAATCAGAAGGGACATCAGATTGATTAAATCACATTGTACTTAATATCTATATTGGATGGTAATCAGAAATGGAGATTCTCAGGAGCCTTTTTCAACTCTAAGATGTTAGTATGTTGGTTATTATAAGACATCAGTTCCTGATTCTCAGATAAGAATAACTAAAACTCTAGGGTGTGCTAAGAATCAATGTTATGGGCTAAACACATTCCAAATCTATATTTGAAAGGAGGTACATGTTTCTGGAAATAGCGTAATGTTTGATTCGATTTTAATATCAAACACAAGACTTCAAATGAGTGATATACTTTTAGAATCTGTTTTGAGCTATACTTCCTCAAATTCCTATGAGTACATGCACATTCTCTTTAGTCATAAAAATTTTCCAGGAGTCAGAAAGAAGATGAGCAAGCTCTCAGCAACCATCTGACTCAGATCATTCCACTGCCCTTTCTGATTCACAGAAAGTACTTCCGCATTTTCTGATGAGGTCTGCCTTTTCTTGGAGCTGTAAGTACTGAATTTTCTGTGGAAAGAGCCAATTTTTTAACTAAATATGGTTTTCTGAAGAGACTATGATCTTCTCTTTGTCTATTCAAATTCTTGAAGAAGTACATTATAGCTGCTCAGTCAATTGACTCCTGCTCATATTTAGGGCACTTAAGTGGGATAGCTCCCTGTTCAAACCTAACTATAACCCATACCACTGACTTCCTGGCACAAATAAGTCTTCAACTAAAACTGTGGCTCAGAGAATATTTCTCCTTCTCTGGGACCTTGGTCTCTTTTCTTGGCTGCAGGAAGTATTTTGACCACTCTGGTATGTGAATGGAAACCCTGAACTGAAACATTCTGAAGCACTTACACTACCTTCAACATGAGTATCTTATAATATTCCTATGCCAATTTTAGATATTTGCTGGTACTTCTGAAATGAGTCAGATATCTAATTCTGTAAAAACCCTCATTCTCTAAGGTTTCTACAATTTAATTTCTCTAAATAAATATCAGATGTGATCAACTGTACAAGAACAGCAGGCTGAATACTCTCACACTGTCTTTGCTCCAATAGAAAAGTTGAACTGTGAGAGATGCTGATGTTTGAAATTATTAGTGGTTACATCTTGAAAGGTGTCATGCTACAACTGAAAACTTTACCAAATGAGTGAAATCCACTTACCAAAATTTTATACCCTCCACTAGAACTTTCTATCTTATCCATATATAAAACTCCAACTCAAAACATTTGAAGGAAAATCTTTATCCTGTCAATCAAGAACCATCATAATCTAGTTCTTTAACTAGATTATTACCCATTATTACCTCCTCCTAATTATTCAGTTACTCAAAATATTAGCAAAGATTGTTTTCTATGCCTTAAACAAGCTTTCTTAATTGTGCAAATTTCTTATCTACTCTTCCTGGCTCAGATTAACTAAGAACTAGCTTTGAAGACAAGAAGGGCTGGGTTTGAATAACTGAATTCTAATTGCTGTGTACCTTACATAAACTATCTTTGAGTTTGTAAATTGAACTCTGCAATAATTATGTTATATAAATATTATGATTAGCACATTAAATACAATTTTTAAAAATTATTAGTACTATACTTATTACAAGGTTAATATGTGGTTATTTCTGTTATTGTTGATAGTGTTTTTACTGAGTTCTAAATTGCATCTGTCTCACTGTTAGGTTCTTTCACTTCCATTGTTCTCAAATAATAACCTTTCTGTTATTGTAAAGGAAATTCTGGCAACCATCTTTTTTTTCTGGAAAAGGCAAGTGTAGTCATTATTCTAGGCATTAGAGACACTACAATTTCTGTCATAACTCCTTAAATCTTCATTATAGCAGGAAGGCAGACAAATATAACATAAAAATACCTTGGATGGAGAGTTTGGACTTTGATAGCAAATACTAGTTTTACTCAACTTCCAGTGTTCAGTATTTATTTCAGCACTGTGTCAATGGGATAAATCAGACTCTCTGCTTGCTTTTAAAAATCAAGTTTTATTGGAAAACATCTTTTTCCATTGAATAATGTGTTATCTACTTCTTCCTTTGTACTACTATGGTGTTCATAGACAACACAGAGCCTATGACATTTATTTTCTGTCTCTATCATGAAAGGTTCACCAGCCTGACTCAATGCTTGGTACATATTTATTAGATAAAAAAAACCTGACTAGAAATAGTAAATCACAAGAACTTGGCCATACCACATTGCAAGTTTTGGTGAAAGTAGATGGAAAGAAACAAGAGTCATAAATTCATGGAGACATAGAAGTTAGAAACTCAGTAGGTGCTCATTTAGGAAGGGCTGCTACTGAAGAGGCAGTTTGTGTTGATGTGCTATGGACATCTATCTGTAGATTATGTTACATTGTTGCTTGACTGGAAGGGATTCATATATTGAAGATGAAATGTGCATCTACCAGAGAGGTAGGTGGCAATGCAAAGATGACAATTAGAATTTAATGGTCAGAGTAGAGATTCAGAATACAATGTTTGCCTTTATTTGTCCATCTTTCTTTCTGGCCTATGGTTCAAGAAGATAAGCTTAATGGTCTGCTTGTTTTTGTAATGACTACTCATAAAAATTTAAAAACACATTACAACATTTCACAGATGAGCAAAGTCTATGACTGATGAGGCATAAAATTCCACTCATTCTTGTTTGGCCAATATCAGGCCCCTAACTACTTTTTCTAAGTCTCATTACTCTAGGATAAAGTGATCCTGATATTCCTTTTTTCAATCACTTTATTTTTGTATATACTTATGTTTCACCAGGATACTTGGGGACCAACTTAACTAGGGTGCTAGTTAATGACTGCTTAATGAATTCATCTGAACTACTTTTAATCGAGCCCAAACAATTTTTTTTCGCTTTCTCTTTGGCCAGATGCTACCCTGACAATTCCCAACATCATCTATAAATAACTGTCGCTCAATGTCAAATAGAGATACCATGCAATGAAGATGCTCCCAAAATATAAATCCTTGATGATTTAATTTAACTTGGAATGGAAAATTCATTTTCCAAAAATATACAAGAAGGTATTTAAGCATAAATGTCAATGACAATTTTTTATTTTGAGGGCAAATAAAAAGACCTATAGTATATACCCCTAATCTGTGAGACTATTCGACAAGGATGGCTTGGTCTACTTCTCCAAGCAAGGTGTATTCTTCTATGCATTAAATACTTCTTGCCACATTCAACGTATTCTTTAACTTTGAATACTTACAACTGGGAGTCTCTGTCCATAAAAAAATTTCTCCTTAAGTGCATGACCTTTAATTCTGACTTGTGACCGTTTTCCTGACTTCAGACAATGAATGAAATTCCCTTCCTTCAGGATTTAACCTTCATAGCTTTTAGAATGATATTGGTCCCTAAAAATATTCTACTTTCACGTTCAAATGTCTAGTCTAGGTGGGCATACATGTTGAATTGAAATTACTGGTCCTATCCTCTCTTCCTTATTCCAATCATTTAAGTTCAACAAAAATATCTAAATGTCTCAATTGACAATAAGGAGACCTGGTTGCACAACTGAAATGTACAATAATAACTGTCATATCTTTCTTAATTTGAATTCCTTTTAGTTTACATAGTCTGGAGTCTATAACTAGATGAATGATAGTAGGATTATGTTTCCCTATTTTTGTGCAGTTGATTGTAGAAATTTGTGTGTGTGTGTGTGTGTATCCTTTCTTTACACATCTAATTTGTCCTCTTTTCCAGTCCCCCCACAGAAAGCCCTTATCCCACCCACACTCCCCCGCTTCTAGGAGGGTGTTCCATGTGCAGTTGGAGCCATGGGTCCCTCCATGTGTACACCTTGATTGGTGATTTAGTCCCTGGGAGCACTGGAGGTCTGGTTCCTTGATATTATTGTTCTTGCTATGGGGTTTCAAACCCCTTCAGCTTCTTCAGTTTTTTCTCTAACTCTTCCATTGAACATCCCATCGGAGACCTCATGCTCAGTCCAATGGTTAGCTGTGAACATCTTCCTTTGTATTTGTCAGGCTCTCGCAGAGCCTCTCAGGAGACAGATATATCAAGCTCCTGTCAGCAAGCATCTCCTGGCATCCACAATAGTGTCTGGATTTGATGACTGTACATGGGATGGATCCCCAGGTGGAGCAGTCTTTGGATGGCCTTTCCGTCAGCCTCTGCTCCACACTTTGTCTCCATATTTGTTCCGATGAGTATTTTACTCTCCTTTCTAAGAAGGACCGAAGCACCCACACTTTAGTCTTTCTTCTTCTTGAGCTTCATGTGGTCTGTGAATTTTATCTTGGGTATTCAGAGCATGTGGGCTAATATCCACTTATCAATATACACACCATACATACATATCACGTGTGTTCTTTTGTGATTAGGTTACCTCACTCAGGGTGATATTTTCTAGGTTCATCCATTTGCCTAAGAATTTAATAAATTCGTTGTTTTTAATAGCCAAGTAGCATTCCATTGTTTAAATGTATTGCTTTTTTTTTTTTTTATCCATTCCTCTGTTGAAGGACATCTGGGAGGAGGAATCGAATAAGATGTGCAATTATTTTTTTATCCAAATAATTTTATCCAGTTCAATACTCCTTTTTTCAATCAATTATAATAAAGTAGCCATGCCTAGAATAAATAAGATGTCCAAAGCCTATATTCATACTATGAAATGATACATCTTTATAATAATATAAAACTAAGAAAGTGGCTAGAGAGTCATAGCAGTTAAAAGCCCTGATTGCTTTTCCAGAGGTTCTGAGTTCAATTCCCTGAAACCACATGGTGGCTCACAACCATCTTTAATAGGATCAGATGTCTTCTTCTGGTGTGTCTGAAGACAGCTACAGTACACTCATTGTACATTAAGTAAATAAATCTTAAAATATAACTAGGAAAGTGGCACTGAAATGTAGCTGTGATATGTCAAGTACCTAGACCAAATTTTTGCAGCTGATCTTTATGTCATCTCAGAAAACACAGATGTTTTCAATCCTCTATAATAGATAGTGAAACTAAGTCTTTGGGAAAGGAAGAACTCATGGATGCTCAGTGGAGAAAGTTTGCCCAGATCTAAATGATTTTCCAGATGACTACCCTGCTCTTTGATTCAAAGTTCTATTTAAATCATACCCCTTTCAAACTTAGGCCAGTGAGGTGTTTCTTTCTGATAGTAATAATTCTTTATTGTATTCCATAATTATAAAGTCATAGAGCAGGAAAAAACCTTATGGAGTTTTCTAGTCCAACTTGATTATTAGAAGAAAAATATGTACTAATACCAGCTTTCAGGGTTATTCAGTTTCTTTCTATGTAACCATGTAGCATAATGTATTAGCAAAATTAATATTTTAGTTTGAAATGATTCTTTTTCTTACTCATACAACATGATGTTACCTATCATGGTTATTATAGAAATGCCTATGAGTTGGAAACATGCAGATTTCAGTTACAAACAACAGCAATGAGTTAGCAAAGTAAGGCATCCTCAGATGCTGATGTGAAGAAGAAAGCAAGCAACAAGAAGAGGAGAACAGGTGTGCAACTTTTCCTGCCAACATTCCTTAGACTTGAGATGCAGTGGGAGTGAATGTGTGAATAATCCTTAAGGAACAAAAATAAATTTCCTAATTACCTAACCAATAAAAAGTGAAGAGTAAGAGCAGGGCAGATGAAAGTGTCGATATATTCTAGTACATTCCAAAAGTCAGTGTGGAAAGTCTTTGACTCTTAAGCAGCTTTTTACTTTTGAACAGTATGCTATCTCTAAAAGGAACATAACATTAAATAAATAGGACTTTCTACTTTTTCTTTTTTTTATAATTTATTTTTTCTCAAATCATAATTCATTCACACAGGGGTTATAAACACAGAAAGGCAGGATGTGGGGAAGGGAATGACAATGGAGTGTGGGTGTTCAGGGGGAATACAGATATCTTCAGAACCGGTTGGGTGAAGGTTCAGGGAACAAGTCACTATGACTCTACTTTTTCTTATAAGCTTTAACATGGGAAAGTTCCTACACTTCGGAAGCTCAGTTATCTCATCAGTGAAAGGGGGTTTCTACTTGCATTGTGAGATTGACAGGGATCCACAGGGTGCAGATAAAGCAATTAACTCATTGAAAGGTCTGTCTACCTTTTCCTTTCTTGTGGAAATGACTATTATTTTTGGAAGGGTTGAATCTAATACCTTGTGCATACTAAGCAAGTGCTCTGGCACTGAGCTATGTCTCAAGTCTACCTTCTTCTTACTCTAGGCAGCTTAAATTTAGACTTACAAAAGAAGTCTGTATATACAGAGTTGACTCTAACAGAATACCCAAGATTGGGTGGTTTAGACAATATAAATTGATTTCTCACATTCTGGAAACTAGGAGTTTAATACTAAGGCACCAGCAGTTTTGAAATCAAATAAAGGACCTTCTAGCTGTATCCTCACCTGGTGAGAATTTAAGTAAGATCTCTGTGACTTTTTTTGTAAGGACATTAGTCCTACTCCTGAGAGCATATCCCTCCTGGTATAATCACCTTGTTAGGACTCCATGACTTCATACAGTCACCTTAGGATTTAAGTAGATAAAATGTAGGTACCCAGAAAGACTAGATCACTGCAAAACATGTGGTATACTGTTGTGGGAATGGAAATACCATGTTTTACATAATTTTCTTTCAACTATTTTATAATTTCCAAAATTAAGAAAAAACGTTATCTGTTTAAAACACATATAAAATAGATGTTTCCATACAGTTTAATTTTTAAGTTGTGTCAAGTACTCTTTGTGTATTTTCTATGAATTAAAACTAAAGGAGGGACTAGGGACATAGCTCAGCAGTAGAATGTGTGCCTTGCACACAACCTGTTCAAGGTTCAAGTCCAACTATAACTACTACTATTACTACTATTACTGTTACTGCTGCTGCTACTACTACTACTAGATAGATAGATCGATCGATCGATCGATAGATAGATAGATAGAGACAGACAGACAGACAGACAGACAGACAGACAGACACATAAATAACACTTTAAAAAACTAAAGAAGGTGGAACTATACATTCTGTTTCTGATTCCTTGCAAGTTATATTACATGTCAAACTCCTTTTGGTGTTAAGCATGGTGTTTTAGGCCTGTTTACTTATTCAACACTATAATCTCAATTTATAATCTCAACTAGGTATTTGTTTTGATTCATCTTTGTTTACTGAATGTTTTTTAATTAAATTTGGAGAGAGTGCATGTGTGTGTGTGTGTGTGTGTGTGTGTGTGTGTGTGTGTGAGAGAGAGAGAGAGAGAGAGAGAGAGAGATATCTTGTCTGTTTCTCTTCCCTTTAATATTGTGACCCTTTATCTCTGTTTCAAATGGGATCAGTTTTCTATCTCTCCTCCCTTTCTGTCTCAGAATAGGTATGTCATTCTCTCCCTAGATACCTCTCTCCTATATTAGTTCTCCTTTTTTTATTGCTCTCTAATGCATAGAAGGTTTTTCTGTGGGACTTGGTTGTCAACATAATTCTGTGTGAAATACAGTCATTTGCAAAACCTTTCACTACATAAAGATGTTTTATTTAATTAGCAAAAGTTTCCCCCATTTGCTCCTAGATAGAAAATCATATATCACAAAATCTGAAGAATTATTAGTTGTAGAATTAATCAGTGTGGGAAAAAAGCAGAATCAAGGTCCAGACTTTTGTGGAACTTGCTATGTCCTAGGGTAGCTATACCTTCTCCCTGGACTGAAGTCCTCAAAAGAGTCTTTATACCATTTCTTCTTCTAAAGCAATAATGTGAGGGATGCTGAGTGCATTACTGCTGCTGGGGGATCCAACAGGAGAACAGGGAACTTGGAGAGTTATATATCTTAAGTACAAAATAAGCCACCTGGGAGCCTCAGTACTGGTTGAAAGGAAATTTTTTTCTCTTTTATTTTAGGAAAAAGATGTTTTTTTTCTCTTTTATTTTTGGGAAAAGATGGTTGACAGTGATAAAAGCTAATATGTTTCATGAAAGTAGTGACCAATATACAATGTTTGGGATACTAATCTGAAATTATTATGAAATTATCATCCATAATCTCATAAGACTTGGGAGATAAAGACAGGGTCATCACAACTTAAAGGACAGTCTACGTTATGTAAAGGAGCTTAAGTCAGACTTGAATACATATTGAGACACTTCAATCAAACAAATAAACAAACCAAACAAGAAGTACAAAAAATTAAGCCTTAGAAATTGTATTATGCTTATATGAATGGGAAGAGAAGAGAGAATTGAAATGTGTTCAGAACAGGGAACAGAATGAAGCAATCGATGTTTAGATGCATGATGTTAACTAATAATGCTTTTTCTTATTGCTTTCCAGATCTCCATTTCCATTGCAGTAAAATGGGGAAAGAGATGTGTCTTCATCTTTCTCTTCAGACCCACTGTGGGAGATAAAGGCAGGAATAAAATTAATTTTAACATATTAAAAGTATTCTTTAAGATGATTCTATCTCTTAACATTCTCAGAAGGAACTTTGTCAAATACCAAATCAAGCATCAAGATGAAAACAGAACATGCAATCATCAATCCCACATGCTCTATTTACTGTGCGGATATGAGAGGCAGCTGTCAGGAAGCCAGATGAATATTGGTCATGCACATGTTGAGCAGCCGTAACCCATGGAAATTCAAATGTTTCCGGAACTTCAGTTATAACATTCAAGAAGAAAGAGGAAAAATAGAAATGAGATATGAATGTTGCTATAAGGAGAGCAAAAGATTCCTAAACATCCGTCCGAAGATATTAGCAACCCATTGTTTCCTCAAATACCTTAGTATATCTACATATCTATTAGTGAATGGCTATAGCCTAGGCTGCCTTTATTCATTTATTATTCTGTGTCTTCCATCTTTGCACCAGTTTCTCTCTCTGGAATTCATCATCTGGGCAGCCCTTGGCAACTATCAGATGCTATGTAAAGTAGCTGGCATACTCTAACTGACTTATATAAAATATCCTGCCAAAGTCAAACATTATCTCCAGGTCACCAAGAAGGGGAAAGGATGAGCAGTAATCCACTATCTAAGCCCATGCTCTTTTTCCTCTTTAACTAGAGCTCTTTTTCCATCAACTCACTGACATGTCATTCATTTTCTAGGGCATTTAGGAAGCTAGAAATTTTCCCTGTGATCTGAGATCATTTTAAAATTCAGTTGTAAAGTATGTAAGAACAGTGCAAACTCAAGGCCAGGATGGATTTCCAAGTAGTAATTGATATATTGGCTCTTCTGCCTTGTTCTTTTTAAACACAACATAGTACATGAGCCAGTAGGAGTCATAGTCTATACTATTAGTAACTTGTAATAATAATAATTTCATCAATAGGACACTATTCATCTAAGACATCCTAGAAGTAGGTCCACATTAATTAAACTTCAAACATCAGAATCTTTAGAGTCATAACTATACCAATTTTGGAAGCAGATAAACTGAGATGATAATGACTCTCACAAAGAAAAAAAATCAAGAGAGATCATTTGTCATAATCACCTCTGAGGCAGATAATAGAAGCTAGAGCTGTGAGTTAACCCAAATAACCATTAGATAAAATTGTATTGCAGAGAAAGTGCTGGTTGTGAAGTCAGCAGAGAGTTAAGTTTCTGGGTTGACCTTTTCATTTGTTATTAGTGTGAATAGAGCCAAGTTATCTTTCCTTTCTCATTCTCCATGTTCCCAAGAGGAAAACAAGAAATCTGCTGAGCTCTGCCTTACCAGGTTCATCTGTTCCTTCTGATGGAACAATCTGAATATAGATTTTCAGATAATGCTTCATTGGCTTTGCACCAGAGTGACCCAGAATAAAGGGGGTGGGAGGAAGAGAGTTCAGTTGTTGTTAGAATCGTTTAATTGAATACAGATTCACAGGCCTAACCTAGTTATTCTAATTAACATTTGACATAAAACACAAATAGAAAACTTTTAAATACTCCTCGGATGACTCCAATAAAACTTCCTCTCGTTTGATATTTGTATTTTTTCCATGAATTAAAATAGGACTTTTCTGCATGCATATTTGCCCTCGACCCGTTCCTTATAACCATCCCAGCTACTGTACCACCATGATGATTAATATTAACTGTAACTTTGACTGGATCTAGAATTGATTGAAGGACAAGCCTCTGGGCATATCTCTGAGTGATTATATTGACTGCCTAAGCTCAAAAGCATATGTTTGAGGAACCATCTAGTCTAGGCTTTTTAAGATGTGAAGAACTACTTTGAATGGAGCAAAAATCTATATACGTTGAGTTCCTGGACTGTTAGAAAAGGAAAGTGAACTGAGCACAAGTATCTCTTGCTCTCTGCTTCCTGATTGAAGTCACAGTCCAAACAACTACCTTACAGTCTTATCCCTTCTCCTTTCCTGACTTGATAGACTTCTTATCAAACTGCCATCCAAAGTAAGCCCCTTAAGTTGGTTTTGCTAGAGTATTTTACAATAGCAGTAAGATAGTAAGTAGTACATTAACATGTAGAAAAGTTCGTATCAACCACTCATTCTCAACAACACCTGATGTTTATATTGGATAGAATGACAGACAATCCAATTTTTTTTTGTTTTGGTGCATAAAACACATTTTTTAATTAAAAAAAAAACACAGAGAATAATCTTCTCACATCAGAATAGGAATAAGCCAGAAATTGGTTAAGTGAAAGATTCTTGGGAAATTCCCAAATATTTGGAGATTCAACAATTCACATTTTTTGGTATCTTTTTTTTTTATTGGATATTTTATTTATTTACAATACAGATGTCATTCCCTTTCCCCATTTACCCTCACTAGAACCCCCTATCCTATACCCCCTCTTCTTTTATGATTTGGATTACATGCATGTATTAAGGTCAATTATAGGTTGAGAGTCTAGCAATACAATAGATGCAAATAGTCAAGTAATAAGCAATACCATAAACAAAAATAGTCAAAGAAAAAGCAAGACATTAAACCCAATTACTTAAACACTCCGGTGATCACTGTTTCTAAACGCTTCTCAGGATGACTACCATATCTGAGCCTAATTCTCTGTCTTAGCCCAAGGTCATTTTCATGCCTGAAGCTTACTTTCTTGTTCTAGCCTAAAATTTAGATTCCTGTCTGAAATTACTTCTTTGTTCTAGCCTTAAGTTTATATTCCTGCTTGAGATTACTTCATTGTTGTAGCCTACGATTGAGATTCCTACCTGAAATTATTTCTTTGTTCTAGACTAATGTCAGATTCCTTCCTGAAGCCTACTTCCTTGTCCTTGGCCAATGTCATATTCCTGCCAAGCAGCCCATTACCTTGTCCTTGGCCCATGTCAGCTTCTTGCCAAGCAGCCTCAAAGGCTCACTACCTCTCCCTCTTTTTTATTTCATTAACAAGACTGAGCCTGTCTTAGGTTGTTCTGACAAGAATACCTTCATTACCCATCATGGAATATTCACTATCAAAAGCAAGGTACTTCTGTCTTAGGTTGGTAAGGCTCTGTGCAGAATCTTACCCGTTCTTGGCTTGCCAGCCTGTTAAATTAATAGCTCTGTCTAGGGGTCCATTATTAGTTTCAAGTCATGTACTTTGGCTGCCAGCTTGTTGATGTAGTTAGAGATCAGCATTATCATGATGGGTAGGAATAAAAGTATTCCCATGACAAGAAGGGCTAGCCTGATCAAGCTATATATGCCTTTCCTGAGGTTTGACCAAAATGGAAATACTGACCTCAGACCATGTATAACTTTATTAGCATTATCTGCAGCATCAAAGCTCAACAGAGCAACATCCTTTAAATTCTTAATCTCACTATGCAAAGTTAACACACCCAGAGAGGTGTTAGGATTATGGCAAATATCCTACAGGTGTCTTTAAACTTTTTTCTAATTATAATGACAATCATTGTGAATTTCAAAACTAACACTACTCCATGATGTTTGTCATGACACTTGGGATGGCTCCTGACTCTTGAATCCTGAACCTCCTTCAGATAATTTGTGTAGGTTATAGAGCATCATCCTTTTTTCCAGATACGTATATAAATCCTTTTGTATACTCAATGCATTAAAAACATTTTTAAACAAAAATAGTTAATAACATTTTGGGTAACAAAAATAGTTGTCATAACACTTTGTGTCAATGCAATTGTAGAAGCAGTGGTGTTAGCAATTAATGAAATTAAAGCTGTTATACAGCAATAATCAAGCCCACTACCCTCTTGCTTCTCCTTAAAGCATAACTCACTTCATCCAGCACTTTCAAGCTTTTCTCAGTGAATCAGGGCAGTGAGACAAAAGCTGGTTGATAGATCCCCATAACAGAAATGCCAGGTTTCAACATACTAACACAACTGAAAATTATACAGTCAATATAGCTTACAATAAATACTGTAGAAGAGACAAAATCAATTTTAGCTTGACAATTAAAAGAGCCTTAAAACATGCACTAACCCTTGTTTGAAATCCAGATCCTGTCCCAACTTTATCACTTACTATTGTAACATCATAGTAGGCTATAGCAAACTTCCAAGTATGTCTCTGACAATGTCCAGATCCAGTCTTCCAAAAGTAGACTGTTATTTCCAATATTGGATTGATTTCAAGACCAGTACATGATTGAGTCCATAGATGGTCACCTTTAAGAAGAATACAAGAAATATTATAATTTCTCTTTTTGATTCTCTATCCAACAAGTACTAAAAACTTGAGGCCAGGCAGCTTGTCCCATCTGGGATATAGTCAAGCAAAGTTGGGTCAGGAACATATGTCCAATATAGCTCCCCTGTCGCCCTTGTCAGGGCACTCAGCAAGCTCACACGTTGGCATCATTCTTTGTTTTACCAACAGTATGTCTCCCCAATCTTTTTAAAGTTCCATGGGCCTCTTCCACAATACCTTATCCTTGAGGATAATATGAAATCCCTGCAATAAATTGTTGACAAAAACTCTCAACTGCTCGACCACAGTAGTCAGACCCATTATCTGTTTTATTTTATTGGATATTTTATTTATCTAACTTTCAATGTTATCCCCTCTCCCATTCCCTGCCCCCCAAAGCCCCTTATCCCATTCCCCCCTCCTCCTACTTCTTTGAGGGTGTGCCCACACCATCCACCCATTCCCACCTCCCTGCTCTTGAATTCCCCAACACTAGGGAATCCAAACTTTCAGGGACCAAGGCCCTCCACTTCCACTGACACCTGGCAGGGCCATCCTCAAATAGCTATACAGGTGGAGCCATGAGAACCCCCCTTTGTGTTCCTAGGTTGGAGGTTTAGACCATGGGAGCTCTGGTTGAGTATTTTGATACTCCTTCTAAGAAGGACCAAAGCACCAACACTTTGGTCTTCCTTTTTCTCCTTGAACTTCATGTAGTCTATGTGTTGTATATTAAGACATGTGAGCTTTTGGGCTAATATCCACTTGTGAGTGAGTGCATACCATGTGTGTTCCTTTGTGATTGGGTAACCTTACTCAGGATGATATTTTCCATTTTCATCGATTTGCCTACGAATTTCATGAACTCATTGTTTTTAATAGCTGAGTAGTACTCCATTGTGTAAATGTACCACATTTTCTGTGTCCATTCCTCTGTACAAGGACATCTAGGTTCATTCTAGCTTCTGGCTGTTATAATTAAGACTGCTATGAACACAGTGGATCATGTGTGCCTGTTGTATGTTGAAACATATTTTGGGTATATGTCAAGGAATGGTATAGCTGGGTCCTCAGATAATACTATGTTCAATTCTCTGAGGAACTGACAGACTGCTTTCCATAGTGGTGGTACCAGCTTACAATCTCACCAACAATGGGAGAGTGTTCCTCTTTCTCCACATGCTTGCCAGAATCTGCTGTCACCTGAGTTTTTGATATTAGTCATTCTGACTGGTGAGAGGTGGAATCTCAGGGTGGTTTTGATTTGCATTTCCCTGTTGACTAAGAATGTTGAACACTTCTTTAGGTGTTTCTCAGCCATTCCAGTTTCCTCAGGTGTGAATTCTTTGTTTAACTCTGTATCCCATTTCTAATAGGGTTATTTGATTGTCTAGTTTCTAGTTTCTTCACTTCTTTGTATACCTTGGATAGTAGCCCTCTATCAGATGTAGGATTGGTAAAAAATTTTCCCAATCTGTTGGTTGTTGCTTTGTCCTATTAATGGTGTCCTTTGCTTTACAGAAGCTTTGCAGTTTTATGAGGTCCCATTTATCAATTCTTGATCTTAGAGCATAAATCATTGGTGTTCTGTTCAGAAACTTTTCCCCTGATCCCATACATTTGAGGCTTTACCCCATTTTCTCTTCTATTAGTTTCAGTGTAGCTGGTTTTACATGGAGGTCTTTGATCCACTTGGACTTGAGCTTTGTACAGAGATAAGTATGGATCAATTTGCATTCTTCTACATGCATACCTCCAGTTGAACCAGCACCATTTATTGAAAATGGTGTCTTTTTTCCACTGGATGGTTTTAGCTCCTTTGTCAAAGATCAAGTGACCATAGGTATGGGGGTTCATTTCTTGGTCTTCTGTTCTATTCCACTGATCTTCCTGCTTGTCTCTGTATCAATACCATGCAGGTTTTTTTCATCACTATTGCTTTGTAGTACAGCTTGAAGTCAGGGATGGTGATTCCCCCAGAAGTTCTTTTATTGTTGAGAATAGTTTTCACTATCCTGGGTTTTTTTTTTTTTTTTGTTATTCCAAATGAATTTGAGAACTGATCTTCCTATGTCTGTGAAGAATTGGGTGGGGATTTTGATGAGGATTGCATTATATCTGTAGATTTCACTCAGCAGGATAACTATTTTTACTATATTAATCCCTCCAATACATGAGCATAGGAGATCTCTCCATCTTCTGAGATCTGTTTCAATTTCTTTCTTCAGGGACTTGAAGTTCTTGTCATACAGATCTTTTACTTGCTTGGTTAGATTCACACCAAGGTATTTTATATTACTTCTGACTAGTGTGAAGGATGTTGTCCTCCTAATTTCTTTCTCAGCCTGTTTATCTTTTGAGTAGAGGAAGGCTACTTATTTGTTTGAGTTAATTTTATATCCAGTCACTTTGCTAAAGTTGTTTTTCAGGATTAGGAGTTCTCTACTAGAAGTTTTGGGGTCACTTATGTATACAACCATGTCATTTGCAAATAGTGAAATTCTGATTTCTTCCTTTCCAATTTTATTCCTTTGACCTCCTTTTGTTGCCTAATTTCTCTGGCTAGGACTTCCAGTATTATATTGAATAGGTAGGAAGAGAGTGGGCAGCGTCATCTGGTCCCTAATTTTAGTGAGATTGCTTCAAATTTCTTTCCTTAGTTTGATATTGGCTACTGGTTTGCGGTATATTGTTTTTACTATGTTTATGTATGGGCCTTGAATTCCTTATCTTTCTGAGACTTATACCATGAAGGGATGTTAAATTTTGTTAAATGCTTTCTCATCATCTTGTGAGATGATTATCTTTTTTTTCTTTGAATTTGTTTATATAGTGGATTACATTGATGGATTTCTGTATATTAAACCACCCCTGCATTCCTGGGATAAAGCCTACTTGATCATGATGGATAATTTTTTGATGTGTTCTTGGATTCGGCTTTCGAGAATTTTATTGAGTATATTTGCATAGATATTCATAAGGAAGATTGGCCTAAGTTCTCTTTCTTTGTTGGGTCTTTGTGTGATTTAGTTATGAGTATAATTGTGGCTTCATAGAATGAATTGGGTAGTGTTCCTTCTGTTTCTATTTTCTGGAACAGTTTATAGAGAATTGGTATTAGGTCTTCTTGGAAGGTCTGATAGAATTCTGCACTAAAACCATCTGGTTCTGGACATTTTTGGTGGGGAGATTTTAATGACTACTTCTATTTCTTTAGGGGTTATAGGACTGTTTAGATGGTTTATCTGGGCCTGATTTAACTTTGGTGACTGGTATCTGTCTAGAAAACTGTTCATTTCATCCAGATTTTCCAATTTTGTTGAGAATAGGCTTTTATAGTAGGATCTGATGATTTTTTTAATTTCCTCAGTTTCTGTTCCTATGTCACCCATTTCAGTTCTGATTTAATTAATTTGGATACTGTCTCTCTGCCTTCTGATTAGTCTGGCCAAGGGTTTATCTATCTTGTTGATTTTCTCAAATAAGCAACTCCTGGTTTTACTGAATCTTTGTATAGTACTTTTTGTTTCTACTTGGTTGATTTCATGCATCAGTTTGATTATTTCCTGCCATCTACTACTCTTTGGTGTGTTTGCTTTTTGTGTTCTAGACCTTTTGTCATTCTGCTAGCATATGCTCTCTCCAGTTTCTTTTTGTAAGCACTTAGAGCTATGAGTTTTACTCTTTGTGCTGCTTTCATTGTGTTCCGTGAGTTTTGGTATGATGTGTCTTCATTTTCCTTAAATTCTAAAAAGTCTTTATTTTCTTCCCTTATTTCTTCCCTGATTCCATTATCATTGAGTACAGTGTTGTTCAGTTTCCACATGAATATTGGGTTTACATTGTTTTTATCATTATTGAACACCAGCCTTAGTCCATGGTGATCTGATAGGATCCATAGGATTATTTCAATTTTCTTGTATCTGTAGAGGCCTATTTTGTGACCAATTATATGGGCTATTTTGGAGAAGGTACCATGAAGTGTTGAGAAAAAAGTATATTCTTTTGTTTTAAAATGAAATGTTCTACAGATACCTGTTAAATATATTTGATCCATAACTTCTGTTAGTTTCACTGTATCTCTGTTTAGTTTATGTTTCCATTATCTGTCCATTGCTGAGAGTGGGGTGTTGAAGTCTCCCACTATTATTGTGTGATGTGCAATGTGTGCTTTGAGCTTTAGTAAGGATATTAAGCAGAGGAGATTGTTGCTTCCTGTTATTTTTGCTATTATCGGTGGCATTGTTTGTATAAATATCTTTTGGATTTGTTAGAAGAAGATTACTTTCTTGCTCTTTCTAGTATACAATTTCCCTCCTTGTATTGGAGCTTTCCCTCTATTATCCTTTGTAATGCTGGGTTTGTGGAAAGATATTGTGTAAATTTGGTTTTGCCATGGAATATCTTGGTGTGTCCATTTATGGTAATTGAGAGTTTTGCTGGATATAGTAGCCTGGGCTGGCATTTGTGTTCTCATAGAGCCTGTATGACATCTGTCCAGGATCTTCTGGCTTTTATGCTATCTAGTTAGAAGTCTGGTGTAATTCTGATAGGTCTGCCTTTATCATTATTGGACCTTTTCCTTTACTGCTTTTTGTCCCGCGCAACCTCCCGCCAGCAGGAAAGACGCGGCACACTCAGGATCCTTCTGCAGTATAAGCTTTAATGCATCTTGAGAGGGAGAGCATAAGCTTCACAAACGAGGAGGGACCCCAAGGGCCTAAAACCCTTCTCTTATATAGAGAGCTAAGCTCGCCTGGGACGTGGCAGTCTCTGATGGGCTCCTGTTGCCTCAGGCCACATGACGTGTTCCAACTGTCAGATTAATCAAGGCGGGAAAACCTTCCAGCGCATGCGCACAGACTTGTTAATGGCAATGATGTGATAAGGATAGCTTCCCACAGCTTTTAATATTCTTTCTTTGTTTTGTGCATTTGGTGTTTTTATTATTATGTGATATGATGCATTTCTTTTCTGGGCTAGTCTTTTTGGCATTCTGTAGGCTTTTTGTATGTTTATGAGCATCTCTTTCTTTAGGTTAGGGAAGTTTTCTTGTATAATTTTGTTGAAGATATTTTTTGGCCCTTTAAGTTGGGAATCTTCACTCTTTTCTATACCTATTGTACTTAGGTTTGGTCTTCTCATTGTGTCCTGGATTTCCTGGATGTTTTGGGATAAGAATTTTTTGCATTTTACATTTTGTTTGACAGTTGTGTCAATATTTTCTATGGAATCTTCTGCACCTGAGATTCTCTCTCTCTTTTTTTTTTTCTCTGTTATTCTGTTGGTGATGCTTGTGTCTGTGACTCCTGATTTCCTTCCTAGGTTTTTTATCTCCAGGGTAGTCTCCTTTTGTGACTCCTTTATTGTTTTTACTTCCACTTTTATGTCCTGGATGGTTTTGTCCAATTCCTTCACCTGCTTTGTTATGTTTTCTTTTAATTCTTTAAGGGATTTTTGTGTTTCCTCTTTAAGGGCATCTACTTGTTTACCTGTGTTCTCTCAATTTCTTTGAGAGTGTTATTTAAGTCCTTCTTATAGTCCTCTATCTTCATCATTAGAACTGAATTTAAGTCTGAATCTTGCTTTCCTGGTGATATTGGGAAGTCAGAACTTTCTAATGTTGGAGAACTGGGTTGTGATGATGCTAAGTACCCTGGGTTGCTAATGTTTATGTGCTTGTGATTGCCTTTTGCCATCTGGATCTCCTTAATGCTACTTTCACTGTCTCTGACTGGAGCCTGATTTCCTATTATCTTGGTTGTGTCAGAACTGTGTGGGGTGGGTATTGCTACTGGGGTTAGAGCTGAGGCCCCAAATCTTCTCAGTGCTCAGGTACAGATTAGAAGGAACCAATGCTGGGTGCCAGGAGTGAATTCCTGGGTCCCAGTGGGTCCCAGTGGGTCCCAGTTACTTCCTTTTTTGGGCAGGTGTTGCTGTCTCCTTACTTGGATATTTCTGTGGTTAGAGCTCCTGGGAGCCCCGCCTCCTCTGGGTTTTGTGAGACTGTCTGCAGAGCTGAAGCACAGGATCTGCTCAGGTACTCAGGAACAGACTGGAAGGCAGCAATCCACTTATAATAAACCACAACCACATTGAAAATCTACAGCCTTCTTGCTTAAGTATTCAAGTAATCCAGTGTTGAGACAAGGTTCTAACTTTATTCTATGAAGTGCTTAACAATGCAGAGTACTGTGAAGATCTAAAACACTGTGGAAACCACTCTTAGAGAATTTCTTACACATGGGTAAACAATTTGGCATTCAATTTCAGGACTTCTCAAATATTCAGAAGTTCTTCTATGAAACCTGTTTTAAAATATGTTAGAAAAGAGATGATTGAATGAAAAATTACATTTTCAGAAAGACGTGAGTGATAGGAAATATGATCACTGTTTTTAGATATATGAAATACTGTCATTTAAAAAAAGACAATACACTTGTCTCTGTGGCTTCTGAATTAAATCACCAAGGCAGCACATTATGATAAGCTCAAAAGTAGAAGTTTTAAGTAGAAGTTTTAAAAGAGATTTTGAATATGAGTTAAGTCTCTTTAAGGAGGTAGTGAGTTCGTTGTTTGAAGAGGTACTTAAACAAAAGATGGGAGGCATTGTTAGAATGGTACAGATTTAATTGTCTATAAAAATATGACTATCATCGTGTAAAATAAATAAAAAAAACCCTACAAGTGAACATGTACTATGGAAAACTTCAATACTGCAATCTCTAAACTCTCTGTAACATAATAGCAATAGCATTAAATAATACCATTGGGAGAAACATAAACAAGTAGGAAAATCAGAACCACAACTGAGACAATCTCGGTATTAGGATTACAAAATGTCAAGGTGCTTTCTAGTAGTTATAACAAATACAGAAATGGACACTAAAGACTGTATAATCTTAATTATATTTGAATATATAATAAAAGCACAGCAAAAAAATCCATTAAATCAAACACTGGTGTAACTGGTGAGTGATTTCTCACAGAAATAAACAGATATCAGAAAATGAAACACCATTTGTGATAGTTAATCTTCATTTTCAAGTTGATGGGCATTGGGATCACCAAGCAGAAACACCCTTCAAAGAATGTTCAGAGTTAAAGAAGGAGAGAAGACAAACCTAAATGTGGCTAGCACTGTTCTCTGTATTGGGATCCTGGACAAATCAGAAGAGAATAAAAGAGAAAGGAGTCAAGTAGTAAACTTCATCCATCTCCTTACAAAATGGAGACAATATGAGCAGCTGCTCACACTCCTTCCAGACACAGCTAGAATTTGTTCAGCCAGCATGTCTCACCTACTGTAAATCATTTTTTAAATGACAGTAGTATTTTCATACTCAGGAGACAATGACTGATACTTCATATTTAAAAAGAGGTGCATCATGGGGTTCTCAATAGAGGAGTTAGAGTGAAGACTGAAGGAGAGCTGAAAGGATTTGCGGCACCATGAGGACAGCAACAATACCAACCAACCACAGCTCCCAGGGTCTAAACCACCAGCCTGGGAGCACTTAGGGAGGGATCCAGGGTTTCAGTTGAATATGTAAGAGTGGAGGGCCCTGCTGGGCTTAGGTGGAAGAAGAGATCCTTGACCTCATGAAGGCTGGATGCCCCAGGGGGTGGGAATTTTGAGGGTGGTGAGGTGGGAGTGGGGGGGTAGATAGAGGTTACATCCACAGAGAAGAAGGAGGAGGGGTGAGGGGACTGGGGGTTCCTGGGTGGGTGGGGGATGGGGTAAGGGGACAATATAGGAAATGTAAATAAAACATCCAATAAAATTTAAAAAAAGAGGTGCATCATGCTCAACCTATAATTATATATAAAACAAAAATATAAATACAAAATGAAGGAAGCAGGCAGAAGTATCAGGTAGGCCAGAGCCTAGCTGAGGGTCAGTCTGTCCTGTGCAGCAGAGGCTGGGGTGGAAATCCAGCTGCTAAGGCTTGTTGAGAGTCCAGAAAGAAGATCTGGTGCTAGGAAATTCAGTGTGCAGCCTTTGTAGCTTATCAGGGCAAGAAGATCCAGTGAAGTTTTGTGTTTCAAAGAGCCATCCAAGGCTAGGCAGACCTGTCATGTCAGAAATGCTGGAGGAAACCTGGATTACTCTATTGAAGTTCCCTATCAGATGGCAGTGGTATTTGAGCTATGTGCAGCAGCAACCTCAATCAAGAGCTAGGGAAGTTTTCAAGTCAATTCATTCCACTCTTACACATATGAAAATGCAGAGAAGATTGTCTTTGGTCTGATGTGGGATTTCTTCAAGAAGGTTTGAAAGAAGAATTCACTAAATCTGTAGAAATCATTGATTGTACAGAAAAAAAAATGGATCCCTTCACTAAAGTATCAAGAGGGTTTGGATTTATCCTCTCCACTAATACTGCAAGTGTGGGGAAGGTCCCAAACTATGAGTACAGGATGATTGGCCAGGTCATTCACTCTAAACTGGCCATGGCTACAAAAAAATAGATTCTGTGAAGAGAGTATGATGCCTGAAGGATGTGAAGTTTTACATCATAGACAGAAGAAATGATTAGAGAGCTCTTCGGTGGGTTTGTAAATGTTTGGGGAATATGGCTCCCAATAGATATCCGCTTAAACAATATGATTTTCATTGCTTTGTTTTTCTTTAATAATTTTAAAAGAAGATACAGTGAAGAAGCTTTTGGAGAAGAGAAAGTCCAAAGTCCTAGTAAGCACTAGTGTAAAATGAAGGTGGCCTAGCCCAAGCAGTTATGTCATGCCTAGCAACATGACTGTGAGTGTTGTAAAATTCTGAATAGAAGAAACTGAAGGAAAGATGGAAGTGAGGTCAGAGTAATGTTTCACAAAATGCACCAGCCAAAAATGGTACTCACAATGCTTTCTTAGGATAGGGAGAAAACAAACATATGGAGCAAATATAACTGTCTCTGTCTGTCCTGTGTGCATTTCATGTAAATTTTTCATCCTGAAAATCATGTTTAATCGTGTTTACTATTTATGGATCTCTAACTGTTTTAAGTAGCACTTTAGTACTTTAGAGTCCTAGAGACCAGAGCATGTTTGGGACTTATATAGAAACAGATTACAGACTTAGCTTCCTGCTACCATTGCAGCCTGGTGTGTGCGTCCATGTTGGGTTAGTTACATTTTATCTTGGGAAAAGTGTTACCGTTTTTAAGTCTTTCTTTCTTTTCTTTCTTTCTTTCTTTCTTTCTTTCTTTCTTTCTTTCTTCCTTCCTTCCTTCCTTCCTTTCTTTCTTTCTTTCTTTCTTTCTTTCTTTCTTTCTTTCTTTTTCTCTTTCTCTTTCTTTCTTTCTTTCTTTCTCTCTCTCTTCCTTTCTTCTTTTCTTTTTTTACTTTTCATTTATTCATTCTGAATTTCACATCCTATATTTGAATCCCACACATCTCTCCATCTCTTCTTATCTTCCCTCTGCCCTTGAAATCGCCCCACCCAAATGAGAATAAAACTTAAAATAAAGGAACAAACAAAAAATAAAAACCAATCAAACAACCAAACAAAGAAACCAAACACCCATCTGATCATGGAGGCTGCAGTGTGTCACAGTGTTTCCCAGAGTATGCCCTTTGTGTCCAAATATCTTTACTTACAAGTATTCATCTCACTGAGTCATTAGTCTGGTTAGAGGCCTCTGACTTCTTCTACACTAACAATACAGGATCCTCACTGGGACTCCTCTGGGATACCCTATTGTTACCCAGTGTCATAGAGATTCTGCAGCTTTGGATCTTATGGGCCAGCCCTGTAATTCACTACAGTAGTTTATAGAAGAGGTAAATGTTGGAGGGAGCCAATCCAAAGCCCTAGATATGAGCCTGGGTGGTAGCTGAGTAGATCAGTCCTTCAGCTTTCCTCCAGACAGATCATCAGGCCAACTCTTCAGCATTGCTCCAGCTAAATCACTCAAATACCACAGCCAGCAAGGGACAGGGCTGGCTCTCAGGCTATCATACTCTCAGTCTGGTTCACTTATGATCCTGCCTCCAGAGTCAACTCTACAGTGCTGCCCTGGAGAGTTGCAGGGCCTGTTCTGCCAAGACCTCAGGGACAGCTCTACTGTCTACACATATGTTTAATGGTTCTTGGTGAGAGGCATCACTCCTTTGCCCATACTGAGGGCAGATATGGTACAGGATCAGTTCTCCACTCATGTCCTTGGAAACAGCATGCTTGTCTACTTCCCCCTCTCCTCGCCTTGCCACCAGGGACAGCTCTACTGTACTGCCCAGGCAAGGTGCACAGTAAGCTCTTCTGGGTGCTAAAGCATTGAGGAATAGGGCCAGCCCTGCACAGCCCTTGGACATCAACATGGGCCCAGGTAGCAGCCCAGACTAGAGACATCCCCATAGACTTTGCCATGGATATCCCCAGACAGACCCCAGCTTCTGTAAGGCTATGAATCCAGACATGTCCTTTACTGGCAGCAGGGGCAGGGACTTCATCTATACTATACTGAGCCTCTAGAGCAGTTTATAGAAGAGGTAAATGTTGGATGGGGCCAATCCAAAGTCTTAGATATGAGCCTGGGTGGTAGCTGAGTAGGTCACTCCTTCAGCTCTCCACCAGACACATCACCAGGCATTGTTCTAGCTAAATCACCCAAGTACCACTATAGTGAACTATAGTGAGCCTCAAGTGACAGGGCAGGTTACTCAGATCAGTGTGTTCACCACCCATGTATCTCTGGTTCCACCTCTCTACATAGAGGTCAAACTATTATGCTTCTCTTTCTCTCCCATCTTTTCATCAGGTACTTGTACACTAGAGTGGTGACAGTGAAGGGTGGGCCTTTGGATGTCTTCTGTCCACCCACTCCACTCTGTGCTTTTAGTGTTGAGGAAGTATTCCAATTCTATTTTGCTCAGGAGCAGAGGCAGGCATCAAACTCGTGACTTGAAACTATTTGATGAATCAGTCCTTTCAGAGATTTAGTCTGCTATCATCATGGTGGGAAGCATGGCAGTGTGCAGACAGACATACTGCTGGAGAAGGAGCTGAAAGTACTACATCTTGATTCTCTAGTTGCAGGAAGAAACAGTGACACACTGGCCAGGCTTCAGCACATGAGATCTCCTTTCTTTCCCCTTTAAATTTTATATTATTTACGTCAACTATGTCCTATAATAAAAATGATAATTTACTGTGGTTTGGGGCTTTTTAGTTTGTTTTGTTTGCTTGCTTGGTTTTTGTTTTGTTTTGGCACTTTTTGAGAATCTAATATCAGGTATTTCATACTGCCTTGCTATGGCCCGAATGTTTAAGCTATCCAGCTTTGGTGATAAATTGAAATATATTCCTCACCAAAAAAATGTTGATTACATTCAAATATCTGTAGTTTTGAGAAAGTATAGTAATATGTTTCTCAAAGGCTGGAATTAAAAAGATCACAGAGGTAGTTCATTACCTGAAAACTATAGATATCTACAGGAAAGGAATAGCTAGAAATGTTTGTTATGAGAGTAAACTAGCAGCCTGTAATAATGTAAAGACGCCAGTGGAATTCCTCAGCAATAATTTAAAAAACAAGAAGAGAGCTATAGCTGACAAATAAATAGAAGAATTAAAATGAAGAACTCGAAAATATTTGATGAACCCAAATGAAGTTAGGAAATGATGAACAGCAAACTACTTTTCAAAACCACATCTAAATCCAACTGTAAAAATAGTATTAAATCAAATGGAATTCAACATTACAATCAAGAAATTGAAGTTGTCAAACTAATTTAAAAAAAAGACAGTGCAATGTTACCAAGTGGTACTTTAAATGTGAGGTCAGGGAAACTGAAAAGGAAATTGTGGAACAAAGCTAGTATGTAAACAGCAAGACTGAAGTATTAACATGGATATCTAATGAGACTCTCTTAGGGAATAGCATATATCAAGTTTTAACAAAAGGAAAGTATTAATGGTTGAGAAAGTTGCAAAAAAGGAGAATCTATATGTTCTTCACTCAAATTCACAAAATATTAATATTTATCATGTGTTTTCAAGTTTTTACTTCTCAGCATCGTAGTTAAGTTTCTCTTGTGCTGTGTTAAAACACTAACCAAAAGCAACTCAGTGGAGAAAAGGGTTTATTTCCTTTTGGAACTTCCATGTCATAGCTCATTGCTGAGGGAGATGAGGGCAGAACTCCAGAATGGGACCTGGAAACTGAAACTGAAGCAGAGATCATGAAGGTGAACTCTGCTCACTCACTTGCTCTCCATGACTTACTCATGTTGCTTTCTTGTATAACTCAGAATCACTGCTTATGGTGGCATTACCTATAGTGGGCTGCCTGATGTCAAATCAGTTCATGAGAATGCCCACAGATTTGCCCACAGACAAGTTTTAACAGACACAACTTTTTGATTGAGGTGCCTTCTTGCAAATGACTCTAGCTTGTGTCAAGTTAAAAAATCATTAGCAAAACCATCCTTTTTCTTCTATCCATCATCTTCCCTCTGATTTTCTTTACTTACCTAATAATTACACACACACACACACACACACACACAGAGAGAGAGAGAGAGAGAGAGAGAGAGAGAGAGAGAGACAGAGAGAGAGAAGCAATGAGAGATTTATTTACTTAGATCCATTGAGAATAGCTTGAAAACAAATCCTTAAAGTTTTAAAATACTTCATCATTTCTTTGCCCTATTTCTCATGTACAATCTTCAATATGATAATAGTGAAATAATAAACTCAATATTGAAACTGAATTATTATTTATTCTGTAGGTCTACTTAATTTTTCTAATTGTCACATTAGGGCTTTCTAGTTCAGAGTTGAATCATGACGTTACACTAAGAATCTATCAGGTTGCCTCACTTCCACTTCTATTTGAATGGATAGAGTCCTCAGTTTATATCATAACAAGTGTTTGAAAGCTGTGTGAATTCTCTGGTAGGCACTCTTCAACTTGTATTTACATATTACTTTCTAATTATGTTCTTTAGTACTAAGAGTATTGGGAGTAATAATGTGTTTTTATCAAAACATCTAGTTTTCTTTTTATTGTTCAATAATTTTATAAATTTATATGATGAATATTAAACATTTCCAACATTTTTTTACCTACCTCATTCTCCCCTTTCATCTCTACATGTCTCTTTGTCATATTTGTTCTAATTTGTTATATAGCATTCATTTACTCTCAGGTATTTTCTATTAGAGTTTTACTCTGAGTTTTCCATTTTCCCTTTTATTATAATGTATCTTATTGGAAGAAGTTTTAAGACCATCAAAATGCATTATCACTCATTAAAATTTTACCTACTGTCATGAGGGAGCCATTGCTGCTATAGCCCTTATTAAGGGATGACAAGGAAGACAGCAGTTTGTGCTGAAAAGTGGTCTCAAGTCATTGATAAAAAATAGAACTCAGGGATGTTCTTATGCCTAGTAATTGAGTTTAAAACACAAGAAAATAATAACAAAACTTGAGGCACATTTAAGATTGATATTCTTCTGTAGTAGTAGTAGTAGTAATAATAATAATAATGACATTGGTTTTTTTCTGTTTTTATGATAAAATCTTTGGCAAAAGCTTCTTATGAGGGAAAAGGTTTTGGGTTGTTATTATTGTTGTTATTGACTGGTTGGTTTAGCTCACAGTTCAAGGTATAGTGTAGCAGGGTATGGAAGTCTACAAAGAAAAAGATTCCAAAAAACATGTCAGTTAATGTCCATCTCTATTTTCCCATTTATACAGGCTAGGATACCATGAGCAAGACAATTTCATCCATATTTACGATGGGATTTTCAACATAAATGAATATAATCAAGATAATCTTTAATGATAACTCAAAGACTCCTCAACCAGGTGCTCCCAGATCTTGTCATATGGACAATTTCTAAGAAGCATCACACACGCACACACACACACACACACACACACACACACACACACACACACA
>NW_021620842.1:6498226-6545371 GCF_004785775.1 Grammomys surdaster | reverse complement strand
CACACACACACACACACACACACACACACACACACACACACACATTTTTAACAAGTCTATAACTGACAATGATACTACACCAGACAACTGACTGTTGATATATGTTTTTCAAGTACACATAAAATGTGCTCTAAGATAAACCATATGCTAAATTATTAAATACCTCAATAATTTTATATGGTCAATATCTCACAAAATTTAGTCTTTATTCAGTTGGAATTATAATAGATGTTAATGTTATATATTAAAAATATATACTACAAACAAACATGACTTTAAGATATAACTATAAATGCACTAATTATTTGTAACTTTAAATGCTACTAGAAGTAGTGAATTCATTTAAGGGGTGACCTTATAAATGATTCTAAACGTAGATTCCACAGTGTGGTACCCTTAGGGAATTTTGGGAGAGGAACACTATATTTATACATCTATGACAACTTGATATTTGCATATTTAGCAGAGAAATTTACAGGTGAATAAAGACTGACAACTGAAATTAAATATAAGTGAGGATGTTTAAGTTCAAGATTTTGTTACAGACTTTATCAATAAAGGAAGGAAAGCATGGCTAAATCATCTGTGATTTTCCCCCTGAGACAGCATGACCTTCCAGATGATCATAGGTAGAAGTAAAGTGCTGACCAGAATATGTCATAGAATTTGTTCATTCCAAGGTTGTGGTTGCTATTCTTGTATGACTTGGGAGAAGGAGACTGTTCCAACCTAATTTTCCTGGATTCCAGCTTTTAGATTGATGACATTATGGTTGCTTCAGGGAACTGCAGAAATAAAGTAGCAGCAGTGGTAGCAGAATTACCTGGTGGCACATCCCACATAAATGCCATTGAATCTTTATTAGAGTGGGATCAAGATGCTTCTGAGCAGCTGACCTCAGGAGGCTTTTTCCTCCAGCAGACTGCAGCATAAAATTGCATATACAACTATATGCACATTTATATCATTTATATATTTTATTTTGTTTTGTTGTATCCCATAACTATTTTTGGATATGAGTGTTATTTAAGTAAGATGAATGTCTGTGTGTGCATATATATTAAATTTATATATAGTGGTGCTCAAAGCAAGGAAGTTTCCTTTTACTATTATCCTTTTAGAGTGCTGCACTTTCCCCATTATTTAGAGAAAATAAATCAGCGCTTAAAAAATGATCAGGAAAATAGAGGTGGGAGAAAACTGCACTTGATTTGTTTCTGCCAGGTGATGAACTTCACACTTGCAGGAGAAAAAAAATGAATCTGAGAATACAGCTGTGTGTGTTAAAAAGCGGTATGCTAGTCAAAATCAGAGTGCTAAGAAGGGAGAGGTGGAGGTGGAGGGCATTAGGAATTAAGAAAAGTGGTTCAGCTGAGTACCTCAAAAGGTCAGGCAGCTAAAGAGTCCCTGCAGGTTGAAAATCAGAAATCACACGATTCAGCCCACACAGGCCCACATAAGCAACCAGAATAATTGACGATATAAGAGCCAGGATCTGCGTAATTCTCAGCATTTTAAGCCTCCCACAGACATGCAACCAACTGTCTCTGTGTAAACATAACAGAACTCCAGAGATGCAGGGAGCATGTGGACTTAAAATCATTAGGGTATCTAAGGAGGATGCATGACTGGAAAGGGAGATCTTGCCCATACTGATATCCTCCACTATAAGTTTTGAAGATAAAGTGATGATGTCCTCTCGACCACCTAAATTCCCATTTGCCTGAATATATGTGCAGTGTAAACTGGAAATGATACTCAGACTCAAGACCTAAATGCATGTACCCTACTCTGAAATCTTAGTAGCACAGGCTCACTTGCTTACTACATAGTGGAAAACATGGCTGTTCTCTGTGCAAATGTTGATGTAAGAATGTGTATTGGAAAGGTCAGAAATGGAAAAACTTTGCAAGTATCTGATACGTGCTTCCTGAATTTTAAAGCACAATAAGATCAGCAGGTATTAATCAGAGCCAATTAATGATTCAGTCTTGAACAATTGAATCCACAGCTTTTCTTGCTGTTAGAGTTTGGATGTAGGTAGAGAATAACACATTGCAATGGGAAAGGTTGGGACTGTTCCCAATTGCTTTTATGAGGTGCTGAGTAGTTTCTCCCAGAATCAACACAGTAGATTCTGGGTATTGGTTCTAAACACTTTCTTCCTCAAACCAACCTGGTCATCTGGTCATCTGCCCCAACATCCTGTAGTTCTTGATAGAGTTTGGATCTTCATTGTCCCCCAATTACACATGTAGTAAAGGTTTATCACTTTACTACATGTGTAGTATGTAGTGTAAAATCTTCAGGAGCGGGGGTGTGATCATTGCTGTCTTGTCTTTGAGGGGATTATTGAGATCCTAGTCTCTCTTCTTGCCTCTTCAACTTACCTGCAACCATGGAGGGCACTAGAGAATCCTCTATGACACTCTTCTTCTCATCAAAACTCAAAGCAATATGTCTGTGTGTTTATAAACTGAAAGTTCTACAACGATAAGCAGAAACTTTCCCCCTCTTCAGTTTAATTATCTCAGATACTATTCATGTGTATAGAAAATTAGTAATTCTTTATCTTAAATCTGGCTCTCATAACCATCTGGTTCTCTTCACTATCTGATTCCTTCACATCCGGGCATAGAAAAATCAGTCATTTATGACAGTTACTGATTGAACTTGAGACATTGCTCTTTCTGCCTGGGTTTGTCATATTTAAAAATATAGAAATTCATTCATTTAGTGCTGAGCCTAGTGCTAAGAACAATGAATGGAAAACAACAACAACAACACAACAACAACAAAACCACATGTCCTCTTCAGCTTTTGGTACAAACACAGTTGTTCGGCTGTGAATCTGAAACGTTCCCTGTAATCTTGTGTTTTGAATGTTTGGTGGCTGGATAGTGGTACAGTTTGATGGAAGCTATGGAACCTTTGGGAGAAGTTGGTTATTAAGGGCATGCCTTTGTCAGTCATGTCTACCCATTTCCTGTGACCCATTCAAATTTCTGGTTTGCTCCCAGAGGGAGCTGTGCAGGAGCTTTTGTGCACAAGAGTGTATGAACACACACACGTACACACCACACGCTCCCTGATTGATTTTCTTATAAGATGATGGACAGAAGTTTTCTGAAACCATGTGTCAAAATAAGTTTTCTCTCCTACAAGTTGTTTCTCTCAGGTACCTTGTTCACAGTGAAACAGAATAACTAATATCCCAGATATTTTTCCAGGAGAGTCTTAGTTTTCTCTCAGAATTCATCTATGCTTCCCTTAGCCCTCTTAACAGCAGAACTTGCTGGTATGTTACTTGATGTGTAGCCATTACACTTCCTCAGAGATGAGCTTAGTTTTGATTAAAGGGTGGAAATGGAAATAATGTAACCACCTGCTAGGTTATTGGTTTACATAGAAAATTTATGTTCTTAACTGAAATCTTTCTGTCCATTATGTTCTGCTGGGCACAAGTGCTAGTGTGCCACCCTAATTGCCTCTGGGATATAGAAGCCATTCATGGGTAAAATACAGAGTCATCTGGGCTGCTATGGTGTTCTTGTACAAATAAGATTTGTTCACTCACTGCCAGATTCACAGTGCAGGAAGATAACGTTTTGATTGTATACACTTATTTGCTTCTCTAAATTATTTTATGGAGTCTTTCTGTTGTAGCCCTTATCCTATGTCCAAATTAAGACAGAGTATATGTGGAAAAGAAATTAACATTTTTCACAAAAGCTTGGATGACGGTTAGGAAAAGATAACTAAGATGAAGAGAAATTGGAAAATAGTCTCCAAAAAGAAAATAACATGTTGAAGGTTTAGTGAGATGAGCCAGTGGCCAGATTAGCCTGCAGTTAAGTCTGAGCATCTGAGCTCAATCTTTAGAACTGATGTGGTAGAAGAAGAGAATTATTCTCTTCAGTAATGGGTCTTCTGTCCTCCATATGTGCTCCATGGTATACATGTGCATGAATAAATAAATAAATAAATAAATAAATAAATAAATACTAAAATTAAATCTAACTTTGAAATATTTAGGCAAGTGGAAATGAAGAACTCAAAATGATTCAAATTTAAGTAGTGTTGGAAGTACTGAACCTATGGAGATATTAGTGACATAAGATGAGTGAAATGAGCAGCAATCAACTCACAAAAGAATTCTTGCATTTCTAAGAGCTTTAGAATGTATTCTGATGATATTTGGGAGACTAACAAAATGTGAAGATACTAAAGAAAGCTAGGACCATATATGTCCTCCAGATAATGCCCCATTTTGTAGATTACAGGACATAAATCTAATAACAGGACTTTAGCACATCCCATCATCCAGTGTCCCTGGGGATCATTTATACAACTGTGAAAAAGGAAGATAGCACTCTATTAGATATAAACTCTGAAGTATGAATCAAATTAGATCATTTTACTTTGTGTGTGTTAATGTATGAGTGTACATAAGAGTGTAAGTACATTTACAAGTGTGTGTTAGCATATTCATGAGTAATTATGTGTATATGTATACATATGTACATATATGTGTTTGTATGCTTATATAAAAATATGTATGTGTGTTTGTATGTTTCGTTAGTTTGCATGTGAGTCTGTATATTAGTGATAGAGAAAAAGAGAGAACCAGAGAGGAGACAAAGAATGCATGTGAGAATACATATACAAACATATACTCATACTCATAAACATACACATATAAATGTTGTGAGTATACAAGTAAGCATATGAAAAAATGTGAATTATGTATTTATAGGTTACTACGTATGTGCATGTGTCTACATAGGGATGTGTATATAAATGTACATAAACATGAAATTGTGTAGGCATGTAGATTTTTGGTTATGAGTATGAGTGTTTTTTCACAAGTGAACACGTGTCTGTGGGGGTTATGTGCATATGTTTATTATATGAACATGTGTAAGTATGTAGATGTGTTTATGTGCATGTGCCTTTGCATGTGTGAATATACTTATATGCATGTGTGTTTGCAAATGTGGGTTTTTGTTTTGTTTCTTATGTTCCTATAGGTCTTCATTGCTGCAGGGAAGCACCCAACCACTTAATTACATCACCTGCTCTTCCCAACACCTTATTTGAAGAAATATCTAATTTGCCCATACTGTCTGAATTTGCTCTGTAGCCCAGGAATATCCTAAACTTATAATTCTAGTGTATAACCTTTCAGTAGCTATAATTACAGGTTTGAGCCAGAAGGTCTGGTCATTCTGTTTCTCTTAGTAAAAATTTATCTAAATGAATTCCTACTCATATATACATATACATATACATATATATATATAAATTCTTCATGGCTGTGTTTGTGCTATTGTTGCAGAGTTGAAGATATGCATAGAAATGTAAAAATGTTTATGAGTACTGTTCATAGATTATTGATTTTGAGACAAGAATGCTCCCATTATTAGTGCAGAGACCTGTGAACCAAAACTCTTTCTACAGTCACAGCATTTCTACAGTAAACATTTAGTATACTTGGCGATTACAGAAGATATTTTATTCTCGATTCTACTAGAACAAGACAGTTTAGTAACTACTAACCTGGGTCATATTCAAGATCATTTTTCATGAGAAGCACGATTTGTTTGCTCATTGTACAAACAGAGTTTGAGTCTCTACTATGTGCTTAGTGAGACACACCAAAGAAATGGGACAGAATAATATCAAATCAGGTATTTAGAAACTGATTTTCTAAAATCCATTGATGGATTCTCACATGGATCTGAAAGATAATGAAAAATGACGAAATTTTGATACTAATGCCAACATTTTGTATCTGCACTTTTACTGAAGACAGAGAGATAATTCATCATCTTTTTCTTTTCTTCTAGAGAGACTTGAACTACAACAGCAAAACCTCAGGGCAGACCCAGATGAGGATATCTTTGCACTCGGTGACTAGAAAGGTGATATGTCATCAGAATACATTGCAGAAAGGACCACTTTATATGACCAGTGACATGCAAATAATGGGCAACAAAACACCTTTGCAAGAGTTGTTTAATTCTGTGTACCTCTTGCCCTCTGTTTAAACTTCAATACCAGTACTCTAAATATAAACTTAGGATTACTAAGCCGCATTTTTTCTTTCTCTTTCCATTCAGGCTAAATTGAATATTTCCCCTTTCTCTGCTTCTCACTGTTGATCAGCTCTCTGTTATTGTTTTCAAAGCAGATTTTAATTAACATTATCGACATGGAAGGCCAGCTGGACTCAGCTTCTTGGTGCTGCCAGAACATTGGCTTTTATACTAAAATCTTCAATGGCAGAATCTCCTACAAAGCTTAAATTATAACTAGTATAAGAAGGTGATATTTCATCTAGTCCAGTGGTTGATTCTATTTAGTTACAAACATGACTGTGTTTATATGTATTCATACATGAAGCAGCCAGTATTGGTTTGCCCATGCTTCCAAAAAAAAGTGGTCTGACTTCCAGTGACTGCACCTTGGTGGTAAGTTGTCAGCAAATATAGGATCTTTTATTATCCCACTCCTTTTTTTATTTGCAAGTATACTGGATACCTTCTTTATTGTGCAGTCCCCTGCTGTTTGTTTAGTACATATACAAATCACTTTTTAGAACAATACAAGTCTTATTGGATAAAGATTCTTATTATCTTTTTTCACCTTAATTATCTTTTTAAAGGTGTCTAGATATAAATGAATTTCTGCTGTTAGGATTTCAATATAAAGATTTGGAGCAAATGCAGAGATGTCATATATCATATATAAATATCTCTATCTAAGTCAATATCTGTACCTATAGCTCTGAATGAGGAGTAGACAAACACACATGCACACACACACATGTGCACACACACACGAAAAGAGTCTCTATTTTTGAGATTTTTCTAAGCTAGTGATAGAGGCAAGATCTTATCTAAATATAAACCCTGCAAGGATACAGCACTCCAGGAGTTTAAATTTAAATTGAAGAAATAAAACATAGTCAAAAATAAATGCTATATAAGTTTTTTGCAAAGCTTAGTGAGAACATTAGTACTTGAATAAATGAAGATGTGCTCTCCCTGTCATGTATATATAGCAGACCTCTGTAGAATCCTAATTATCCTAACCAGCAGTAAAAGAAGAACAGGTGTTGTAGGGGCCACCAAACAGAAGACACATAGTCTAAGAAGCTAGACTCAGCAGCTTATGCTATGTACTTCATAAATACAAACTCACTTTTGCTATCAATCTCACCATTACAGAGTTTTGCCATTGAGACTGACAATCCTAATCTGATAAAAATGTATCCCATGGGTTCATGTCAGTTATAAACAAAAAGGATCTGGAATTCTGCGAAATCAAGAAAGGTAGAAATGAGATTTAGGTAGGGTTTGGATCTCTGAAACAGTAATCAGTTATAGGGTCATGAACATTTTAAGTTTTTCATAAATTTTATAACATTTACAGAAAACTTTCTGAAAGTTTGTAACACTAGTGAAATCTGTTGTCATTACTGGGCATTCTATATAGTGTCCCTTGATTATCTTTTAACCTGATTTTTTACATTTTCCATTTACTAATTGGTCTACAGTTATCCAAAAATAATGGTTATTCTAAACTATGACAGAATATTGCTCCATGAAATCAATGCTAGCTGTTTTTTATGCCTTACCCTCATATCTGAACTTGACTACTTCCTTCTGGTCTCCTAGCACTAAACTGCAAATACTTCTTTCTTCACACTCAAATGATTTTCCTTCCCAAATGTTACTCAGCACATGACTGTCATTCTGTTTGGATTTCCAGATATCTCTTATCGTGATCTGAAGATATCTTCTCCATATGTTGGTTTACTGAAATATTTCACCCCACCCCTCTACAACCTAAGCTCTCTGAGACAAAATTTATATTTGTTGATGTGGTATGAGAATATGGTCGTTTTTAGGCACATGGTGGGTACTCTCTACATATTTGACAGTTTAGAACCTCAATGTGATGTGAAATTCACTACTGCAGGGTAACCTCATTAAACAAACAAATAATAGTGGCAAATATGTATTTATAGCTAAGAAACTTTAACTGGTTTAGTCAGATCATTTTTAAAATACAGAAAATGAGGCTTAAGGGTCTCATCATCTTTCCCATGTCCCTATGGAATCCTGAGTCCCCTATCTCCTAGGAACATGTCTTTGGCACTGACTGAGTCTTTTTGTTCCTTCATTAATTCATCTATGTATTCAGTTTACATCCAGATCGAAGACTCCCCTGTCATCTCAGTCATCGCCTCACATAGCCCTTCCTCCCACCACCTCTCCTTCTCTTCTGACAAGGAGGAGGCCTCCTGGGTATCAACCTTCTCTGTCACATCAATTCACTGCAGGACTAGATATGTCCTCTTTCACTGACATCAGACAAGGAAGTTAAAGAACAGGATTCACAGGCAGGCAACAGCTGACAGAGTCATCTTAGCACTTTCTAACATGTAGTGCTGATAACTCCATGAAATGTGGGACTGGAGAAGCAAAGGCTCTGCTTGTTCTGAATTCCTTCAAAGCTGCATCTTGTATTCTTATCCTCTCATTGCCTCACCATGCTCCTCATCTCCTACAGTTCTTTTGGATGAGGTTACCTATTTCCTGTTATTATTTATAACTAATCCAAACAAACACTTTAGTTTTTTCTAACTCTAGAAGGAGGTATTTTTAAAAAGGCCATCTTAATTATACATAAGCAAGGGAGAACCACAGAGGATCCATTAACATAATAAACACAAATCTGTTCTCAGCATCCCACAAGCAAGGTAATATAAAAACAACCATTATTTGCTCCTCGGCAATTGACAGGTTTCTATTCTGAGGGCTTCATCTGGTCTGCTGAGTTTGGGGGCTACTGAAACCCAGGCCTTGCTTACTGGGAAATGTTGGCTTTCAGAAAGAAGGCAACTGTTTTTGTCCTGGTAGTAGTCTTTATTATAATTTTAGCTATTGATAACATAGCATGGCAGCAGAATTATATGAATAATGTAATATAGTACGATCTTTTAAATTGAAGCCTTATACCTTACTGTGCTTTAGGGTATTTGGAGTTTCTGCTCCTTCTATGTTCTAAAGTACAGCTGTGAGGCCACTACTGTTTTTCCCAATAGAAAAATATTGCATGACATTAATGCTATAATTTACAAAGTCTCACTGTCATCTTCTTTACTCCTCATTTTTGAATTAGTGTTAAGCAAGATTCTGCCTATATTCATGAAATATTATAATTTTTACCACTGTTAGCCAGGAAGGCAACTCTTGATCTCTGCCTAGAGATAGATGGAGAAATGAGAGAAGTAATACTTTGCTCAAAAATTCTTAAGCAAACCACGAGTCTAAGTGGAAATGTAGCAGTCACATAGCTTTTGCACCTTCAAAAGTCTGAATCTCTAGTTCTGTAACCTTGAACAAGTAGGCTAACCTCTCTAGATCCATTTCTTCTTCTGCACAGTGTTTTTATCTTTCAACCCACTGTATAAGGTAGAATTTAGCACACTAGTGTCCTAATATGATGGCTAGTACCTCTTTCATGATGTCCCTGTCTTCATGTGGCACTGTGTTAAGCCCTTCTTGTTCTTCACCTAGTTATTTGCTCACCATGAGAAGCTGATCTAACTGAATTTTCCGTGGGCCTCAGTGCTGGTCTATAAGCCTGCAGGCTTTGAGTAGTAAGTGTTTGCCAGTTGGCAGGGAAGAATTTAGTGCTAGAGTGGGGATTGAACTGTTGCCATTGGAGATGGTAACAGATGCTTCATGGTTGAGGCTGAGTTGGCTAATTCAGGGCTCTGTGGTTTGAGACAGAATCTCAATTATTCCCAATTATGAGAGCACAGCGACAGCTGCTCTTAACCAAACCACTGCTGATTGCTCATGACCTGGCCTCATTCAGTTAACCTGGGCTTGAGATGGCAAAAGCCTTCCCACTGTGCATGCCTTCAAGTTCCTTAAATCTTCCTTCCAACTTATGATCCCATGTCCCTCAGCTTCAAATACTCCTGTTAGCCACCAAAGAGCTTGACAGGGAGAACTAGGCTAAAATTTCAATTTTACCTCAAGCTAGTGATTTAACCTTGAACATTTATCATTCTCAAATGATGATAACAGCTTGAGTCTTGTGATGGTGAAAGTGAGGTGACCAAGAGTGAAAAGGGGAAGAACTATCCATTGTCCTTTATGTCACAAGGACCCCTTCACAGTGAGCTGAAGCTCCTTAGGCCAAGTAGAGAGAATGCTGCAGGGAAGAAAGACTGTCTAGAATATGCAAATGTGCTATAATGAAAAAGTCCTCATGGTCACCTCTCAGAACTGCCTTTGTTTTGCTCAAACTAAAATGATATTATCAGTAGACTTCTAAACTCAGTTTGCAGATTCTATAAGTGTAACAAAGAGCCCTTGGTAAACTGTAAAGTGATGTGTATACATGAGCAATTACTATTATGTGCTTATGGCTTTTGTTTTTGGCACCAGTTGAGTCAGCTGATTGCTCTGAGCAAGAACAATCTGGTTTTCTTTTTGACAAAGAATACAAAAGAGAACAGTTCATAGAAACTGGGGCAAGAGAGAAAACTCTTTCTCTCTGAAATATATACATGTGTGTGTGAATGTGCACATACATGCAAACACACAGAAACAAGAAAATATGCATGCATACACACACACATACATACAACTTCTCCACAGATTACTTCAAGTTCAGCATCCAAACTTTCATAGCAAAGCTCAAAAGGTGTCCCCATTTCCTAAGCAGTTTCTGGGATGTCTGGCCATGACACTCACTGCCCAGATATTGTTAAGTTCTAAATTAAGAACAACTCTCTTGTTCCAGCAAGCCTTGTCACATTATGTCGTGTCCCAGACCTGCATCTGTAGCGACTGGTTCTGTTTTTTATTCCAGAATCTCCCCAAGTCAATCAGTGTTCAAACTATGCTAATTTAAAACTATAAAGATCTCATTAATCCAATATTTTATTTTCAATCTCTTTGACACTGCCTAGTACTGACCATCATATTCTTTATCTCTACAAGTCCTGGAACATTTCCTGTCTCTGCTTTCTCTCTCTCTCTCTCTCTCTCTCTCTCTCTCTCTCTCTCTCTCTCTCCATCTATGCATGTGCAAAAGACTCCCCTTTACTTAAAACTAAAGGTCTTCAAATTATCTACAATAAATATCAAATGACTTACCACAACCAATAGAATTTTGCAAGGTTGGGACTTAGGTAGCCTTGACAATACTCTCTAAAACCATCTGTACTCCAGACACAACTGCTGCATCATTAGGAGGAACCCATTTTCCTGATTTTGATCTATTTACTTAAAATCCTCTTTCTTCTATGAGTGTCAACAAACAACACAAGGTAATGCCCTACCCAACCTAATAAATTCTATCTTGCTTCCTCTGCAGATAATTAGGTTTCATGTCAGTCCATCAGAGGCATCTTCCTTGATTTCTCAAAGTCAGTTAGTTCTTCTTTGGACTTGGAAGGCTCAAGATCAGTCATTTTTTTCCATGCTGTGTTATTTTCAACTTGACATGCACTTGGATTCTCTGATAATCTGATTAGTATTTCAGAATATTTTGAGCTCTTGGAGACATGCTTGCTTCCTTCATATTCTAGTTCCCATAATCTCATGATGCATATGACACAGATATTTAAATGAATAAACATGGGTTTTTGCAAAGAATGTGTCATTCCTCATTTATCTCTTAGAAACTGAAACAAACATCACTTTCTCACATTTTCAAAAAAATAATATGGAAGAAACAGAAGATTCTACTTATTTGATATGGCTAAAGAACACTATCTCATTAACTTATGTAATATTATCTAAGCTCAGGAAAAAAATGGGCATTGCTTGAGCTGACACAACAATTTTGCCACATTTTTCTGTTCCCTGAATATGCTTAAACATAGTTTACTTATTAAAGTTGGGCAATAATGTTGAAATTTATATATAATATATGTTTATATATAGCTGCTAACAGGGGATCTGTGAACAAGAGGAAAAGCATAGATATTCACTGTTGTTATCACTAAGAACAATGTGTATTATTCAAGAATAATAAAATTTTGCTGTGGAAAAACTGAGCTATCTCTTTGGGTATGTTAGTTGGATTATTGTTATAGTTTGAAACTGAACTTCTGTAGCTCAAGGATCATTTTCCTTTGGGTGATAGAATACATTTTGCTTTCCACGACAAGTGTGGGTTAGCAAGTAAATCAGATATGCAGACCTTTGAAGATTGTGCCAAGCTACACCCCATTCCTTGTTCCACACTCTACCTTCTCTAGCACATCCACCCACCACCAATTTCAGTTTTTCCACTGTGCTTTCCCCCTCCATGTTGCATGGAGTAAAATCCTCTTACCTCTTAAAGAATGTTGCTATCTGAAATTGAAGCCATAATGATGTGACAATATCTGACATATATGTCTTTCCATAATATATTCCATCTTCTGGTCAAAGAGTCCTACAAAATGGTCTCTAAAACAAATCCATATGGAAAAGAAAAGTATTTGCAGTTTTATGGCTATTAATCAGCACAATAGAGTAGTTAAAACTGTGACATCAAGCAAGTAACTTAATTCTTCTGTGAGTTTGTTTACTCATTCCTAAAAGAATGACTGGATTTCCTTGTGAGGTATGTTGCATTAGTATGTAAAATATCTAGTATTTGGCAATTATTATTCAGGTATTGACTGTAATTGATATTAGTGTATGAATTTTTCAGATGTAATTTAGATCATACATACATTTTCATTCTCATATCAATTTTCTCTATAATTAAGAATTTCATACACATATACAATGAAACATGAGCATGTCAGCCATGCTGTAAAAATATCTTCTTAATATTTTTGTTTATTTCCAAAGACATGCTCTGCTCTCACTCTCGATAGAGAAAAATCTTTCTGATGTGAGAAGTCAATGCTAAGATTGTTAACTGGTCAAAATCCTAAAAAGATATGAAGTGTTCATCCCTAAATGGGGTACTTTTCTCATCCTGCCTCTAAATAAGAGAATCTCAGAAACAAAATAAAGGTAAAAGAATGCAAGAGTCACATGATGTGGAGAAGTGCTGTGAGATGCAAACTTCTCAACTTGATACACTTGTGAACTCATATCATGTAGAGTTATCTTGCACGAGAATATATATATATATATATATATATATATATATATATGTGTGTGTGTGTGTGTGTGTGTGTGTGTGTGTGTGTGTGTGTGTGTATGTATAATCTCAATAACTAACTTTTGATCTTGAAGTACGTACTAATTCACTGAATTTGTGTGGTACTTATGAACACATTAGTTGCTTGTTGTGTCGGTATCTTTTTGGATCTGGCCAGTGTAAAAAAAATGTCAATTCTGCTCAAATAACTTCTTAGGTACTTCTTAAATGATTGGAAATAGTAATACTCATAACCTGAATTTTCTCATCCTCTTACTAGTCATCACTAGTATAATTAGAAACAATAGAGAAAATTGGTTTCACAGTCACAAGTGAACTAGTTGGGAAATTCGTGATTTCCTATGTTACTGAAAGCCTACATTCTATCAGCTGAAGCAACATATAGAGAGGAAAAATTTGTAAGGAAATAACACTTGAAAATATAAGACACTTCCCCTGGATTAGTAGACCATCAGAGGAAATCCAAGATCTATGTTTAACCATGTGGCTTTGGGTCTGCTAATTAATATCCTATGCATAATTTACTGATCTTCAAAATGGTGGGATAATGGTGGCATATTTTGCATGAGCTGTCAACTTGACAAATAGGTATGGGAGCTGCAAGCTATAGCTGACTCATAGCAAATAAATATCAGCTATTATTATAGGCACATCTACGCTTTCATCGCAATAGGAAAAAAAATCTCAGTTCTTATATTCATTTAGACATTATTGAGTCAAATGTAACTCAGATATGGGGCTCATTTCCTAAATAATTTGAAGACATTTTCTTTTCAAAATACTTTCTACTTGATCTACCTGTCCATTCAGTACAGATACTCTGCTATCATATATATTTATATCATTTATATATTTGTACATATTTGTCCTTTTAACAGCATATCTGAACATTGGGCAATACCATGCATTTGTTGAGAAGAAACTATTCAATTAGTTAACAAAAAAAACTAGGAAACTGAAAATTACTATCAGTATATTTGTCTCACATGAGAAATATATATGTATGTGTGCATGTATATACATACATATGTATGTATGTATGTATGTATGTAAAGCATTGTATTAAGAGTCTCAGAGGCTCTAAAATGTTCACCTAGTCTTCACCATCTGTCACAGTTCTACCAACTCTTCAACTCCAACTCGAAAATCATCATGTATAATTATGTTGATTATGTTAATTCTAAATTGAATATGTGCCCCTCTCTGTGTATATTCTGATCATTAGTCAGAAATATTTCTTACACAATCAGAATTCAATGTGCAACTGAATGACTATGCATTCCTTATCTCAGGGACAAAGTGAAAAGAAACTAGAGTTAATGAAAGTATGCGTGTTAAGCATGCATGAATTAGAATATCTATTTCTGGAAACTGAATAAATGAGGCCTGAGTTCTGAATTCTTAGTTATTTTATTGAGTTCCCTTTAACTTCAATATTTGAATCAAATCCAAATTATTGAGAACCAATTTATCTTGTTTCTAAATGCGCTATCTATTCTAAAATCTAATCTGAATAGATCATCTCTTTAAGCTTTGGCTTATTTACTTGAAAAGAAATAATAATACTTCCCTTGGAATTTGTATAGGAAAATGTTTAGATCAACAGTCCCTAAGAATGTTCTATAATGTGCTAATTACAGACCATATAAATAGATTCTCTAGGACAAAATAACATCATCAAATGTATTTGCAAATTGTTATATATATTAAGCAAAATAACACATATTTATTTAAGCTAGAACTTTATATAGTAATGTAAATTTTAAATCGTATATGCATCTATATAAGTTTATATATGTTTTCATATATATATATATATATATATATATATATATATATATACTGATTGCTAAATATATTGGCCATGAAATTTATGATATCAAGGAGCTTTACAATAAAACTCAAATTGGAGAGATGGAGGGAAGTGGTATAAAATAGAAAGAGAAAGAGAGAGAGAGAGAGAGAGAGAGAGAGAGAGAGAGAGAGAATATGCAGGTTTTTTTTAATAACTTTTTAACTGAAATGATTCAGTAAATATCTGCATTCCCAAGGTCAAATACAATCACCAAAACTGGGTTCCTATTAACTGCCTATCCTGGTTTATTATTCAGTGTCTGTATCCTCTGAATGCAGAATTAGATTCTTCAGATATCTCTGAACTAGCCAATGATCATTATAATCTGACACATATGGTGCTTTTGGTAAGTACCTGGGAGCCTATGGTTATCTCTAAATTAGCACATAAAGAGTAGATAAATAATTTCTCTTCTTATTTTTAAAATGGTTCTAAATTACAAAGTATGGAATCACATATAGAGTCATACTCTCTCCCTTAGGGTGAAAAATCAGAACAAAGATAAATTATTTTGAAAGATGATTTAAATGACCATATAAAAGTCCAGGTCACTGCAGTCTCCCCTGAGAGGCCATTCTTTCCTCTGTCACTACTCATTTAATACATCATTGTAGTAAACTACTTAAGAAATCCTGTTACTACCTAATGATTAGCCCAGGAAATCTGTCTTAGAACCAAAATCAAACTTCTGATCACTTGAAAAGTTTGTTAAATTCTGGTCATGAAATCAGTGCTGTAGGAAACTTAAATAAATTCTACTGAGTATTCTCTAATTGAATACACCAAAAATAGATATATTTCCATATACTATACATCATGTAGCCCCTAAGAGTTATACATATTTATTAGTTTAAATGCCACTGGAAAGACTTTCACAACTTTTTCCCCAATCGATTACTGTTATTTCTTTTTTTATTTTCTCTGAAGACATTAATTTATACTTCAAGGTGTCCTTGTCCTGTTTCTTTTCTCATATCGTCCCTAGCTCCTCGGCATGCTCTCTTTCTCCTTGTCACCTTCCCTAATTCTTCTTGGTGTGTCTCCCCATCTTGGTAGTCAGTTTCTTTTTCATATCAGGGAAGCATCTGTCTTCATCCACACGTGCACCCTCCTGAACTCCCAGATCGCCCTCTTTATACTTCCCTTTCCACTGTGAGTCCCTGCTATAAAATTGCATTCTCAAATATTGTCTCACTCAGTTGTTACCCATGTGCCCCTTCATTGACAGAAAACATATCCATATTCATAAGCTGATAAGAATATTCCATAAATCAAAATTCATTGTGAAGTGCATTAACAGTAACCCATAATGCTACTCAGCTCACTGGGTAGAGGAAGCCACAGGGTCATGCAGTTTTGTTTTGAGAAAAAGAAGATGAGGTGGGAAATGAAAGGGGATTTCAACCTCTGCTATTAGAAATATACTGATAAGTCACATTCCTACTAACTTGCTGGAGTGTCTGTCTCATTAGCAGTCTCTCACAGTGCAAGAAAACAGTAAATACTTTTTCACCCTAGAGGGTTTCCTTATTGTAGCAAAACACCTTAGTTTCTGAATTATTGTTAAATATTCTATTCTGTTACTCCAATCCAAGGTCATTAAGGCAACAAAGAGCAGCAGCTAAAGTATTGATTTTTAAAGTAAAAGTAAAAGGGAATCTGGGAAATAATATTTATTGATTGTCTCCATCATGTCAGCACTGCATCAGATTTTGATTTTTGTCTGAGCCTCAAAATGGTAAACTACACATTAATTTGTTACCATTATTTATATAATGCTAATGGTATAGTATTATATACAGCAAGCTGAATTGCCATAATACAATGTCTGAGACTTCAACAATTGAAATGTATTAAAATTACTGCTATAAATACAACCCTTAAAAGAAAATATATATAGTTTGAAAACAGGACAAGATTCAAGTTACCACTAACTAATGTCTGGGAGTAGTATAATCCAGTCATCTAACTATGGATAGAGAGTGACGAAACAAAGATCAGCTATTGGGATTTGAACTGGGATTTGTGGCTCCTAGAAATCTCAGTGTTGTTAAAGGACTCCACTAATTAGCACACCCTACATTGAGTCTTTGTGCTCCACTGGCCTCATGTCTTGTTTTTAGGTCTGTACATGCCACACTTATATTGCTAATATTGTGCACTCTGGTAAGTCTGCTCATGTTCATTTCCCAGGCTGCTTTACAAACAGCAATTAATTAGTCTTCCTAACCCCCTGATGAGATTATTATGTATAAACACAGCCCTGACATGCATGGCCCAGGGAATTTTGACATCAGAAGTTTGAGGTTCAATTCACACCTCTACCATGGACCTCAGGCTACTTCCACAAAAGCAAAGAGAAAAGAGAGTTGACAGAGGTGATATTATGATTCAGATCAAGAAACTTCTACTACTGAAAAAAGGAAAATAAATTTCCACATAGAAAAATATATGTGGTAGGATAATACTAAGGAGTTCTTAGTTTGGTATAAAAGATATAGGGCTTCACCTGGGCTTTAATACAGTGTGCTCTGCAATGCTAGTGTCAATATATCCGTAAACAAACTGGAGCAATCCCCATTAGGCTCCAGTTTTTCTTCTGGAAGTGAAATGAACATAAAATTCTATTCTGTATATTAAGCAAGATGCTTGCCTAGTCATGTCACCCTAGGTAGCATAGAGCATTTAGGGAATTCTTATTGTTATACAAACAAATCTTTAAAAGTCACATGTTGAATTAAATCTTTGCCTCCATTTTTAATTTCATAGATAATGGAAACACAACACCAGGCGTGGTGCAGTGGACTCCAAAGATGAAGCATTGTATAATATGAGGTAGCATTGTACTGATATAACACAAGTAAGTCTCTTATATATAGTTGCAATATAATCAGACTCCTGGCTTCAAAATAGAGTGCCTGTTTACTCACTATAATCCGTTTCCATAAAACTTGTGATATGTTAAAGGGCACATTGCAGCAGGATAAAGCTTACATTTAAAACCTATATAACATCTAAAATCTTACTAGTTACAAAATTAACTTATTTATTGTGGCCTGAATGTTTTATATTTATCCAAAATTCAGGGATAAAATTTTAGCCCCCCTGGTGTGATTTCTTAGAGATATTAATTAGGAATTGTGAAAGGACACTTTGTAAATGTAATGAGTGCCCTACAAATGGGGCTGAAGATAAATTTCTACTTCTCTATCATGTGTGGACATATCCAGAAAACATTATCCTGAAATCCAGCAGAAATATCTCAAAAGAATATGAACATTCTGCCTACCTAGTTTCAGATTTTTAGCATCCTTACTAGAAAACATAAACCTGTGCTACATAGAGATCTCACAGTCTATGGTACTATATCACAGCAGTCTGAACTAACACAATTCTAAATCTGATGCCTACAATGACCTGTCTTATTACACTATTAAGAAAGCTGAAATGATTTCTCATAAAGTTACTGTGCAGAAAATTAAAGCCTCATAATTCCTTTATTCATTATTAATAAAGAATTTAATTAAGAAATAATTTATTAATTTAGCAAATATGTATGAACATCCCTGGTAGGAGAGCAAAACACCACCAGTCTTTTGAAAAACAGCTAAGCAGACTCTGAAAAATGACCGAACATTCTTCCAGCAAAAATGAAACATCTCTTTACATAAGAAAAATGAAAAACAGTGATCACACAAAGACCCATTTAGAAATGTTCATGTAACATTTTAAATAGTCAAACATTAAAAAAAATACGTTCATCTCCCAGTGACTTGGAGAACAAAATACAATGCTTAAGTAGTATAATGGTTAACTTTTGTTGTCTATGTAACTGAGGATGTCTAAGAGTTTGGTTTTCTGGCAGTGTATATAAGGGAGTTTCTAGAGACAATTGGTGGGCATAGAATCAATAAGGGAAGATGACCCATTCTGAACATGTGTAACACCATATCATAGGCTAAAGGCCCCATTTAAAAAAAAAAAAAACCAGGGAGGCTGGGAAACCCCATGTAAATGTGCTTTAAATAAATGTTTTTTTTCTCAGAGTACAGATCCCATAGCCTTTGAGTGCAGAATTGCACAAACTTTTCCCCTCCAGAATCTCTCATGCCTTCTGTTTCTGGTTGGAATGTATTGTTTTTATGCCTCTTCTTCAGAAGTTTCCGGGATATTGAATCTTAAACTAAGGGATAAGGACCTATCAGTATCTCCTATACTTCTCCAGCCTAGCAATAACCATTATGGGCATAGTAAGCTTCAGATTATATACAGCAATTGTGTGTGTGTGTGTGTGTGTGTGTGTGTGTGTGTGTGTATTTAGTATCTATTATATAAAACTAGTAGCATATGCTCTAGGAATCATAATATGTACAATATTTAGCACTACACAGTAGCCTAAAGAAACAATATGTACAGCACATCTATGAATCTCAGAGATATCATAATGAGATAATGGAGAAAGATATACAAGTATATTCCAAAGAATTCTGTTGGATAAATCCAAAACGAGAAAGCTGAGGCTGAGGAGAAAATGAAGTTGTTAAAGTACTTGATGTGCAAACAGTAGAAGCTGGTTTAATCCCTATGAGAAACCTTAAAACCCAGCACTGAAGTCTCATCAGCATGGCTTACTAGACCAATGTGGGAGCAAAGATGGCACAAACAGGACATGCAAACATGGCAGCCAGGAAGTTTGCAAAGCTGCAACCCTAGATAAAGTGCTATAGGCTGCTAGGAAATACAGACTGGGAGAAATGTTCTGTCATAGCTACTGTTTCTCTTAAAGCTGTGAAGACACTATGAACAAGGCAACTTATAAATGGAAGAGCTTAATTGAGGAAGTGTATACAGTTTCAGCTGGTTAGCCAGTGGCCACAATGGTCAGGAGTGTGGCATCAGACAGACAGGCATGGTGTTGAAGTAGGAGCTAAGCTTAGATCTTATCAACAAACTGAAGGCAGAGCAAGGGTTGGGGGGAATGGGTCTGCTGTGAACTTCTGGGTCCTTAAAGCCATGCTTTTGACATCTTTCCTTGCTCCTAAAAGGCCACACCTCCTAATTTTCTTAAACAATTCACTAATTGGGAATGAATATATATGAATATATATATATATACATGAGCTTAGGTAGGAGTATACTCTTTCAAATCACTACAAGATCATTTCCAGAGATAAAAACTTTCAATGTTTTTTTTTATCCAATTTTAAGTGATAAGCCCTGAGATCATTTACACATAGATAGCATTCATTATACTTCTTGTTCAAGAAGCAGCTCACACTAGACCACACTAGGGCAAATAGTTTCACGTGAGGTTTATTTTAGGAGCTAACAGCAAAGATGGTGGGTGGCAAGAAGATGGGGAGAAGAGAGAGAAAGAGAGGTCAGGAGAGCTCTGCCTGCTCATGTGGATAGTGACATAGCCTTTCACAGGTAAAGGTGAAAGGTGAGCCAAATGGATTCTGGGAATGTGTGGCAGTTGCCTTGGCAACAGATGTATGGAGTCACCTAGATGGGATGTGATGTCACTGGGTTCAGAGCCGATCTTGACACCAACAAAATCAGTTAAGGAGGTTCCCAGCTTAGCTAAAAGATCCCTTCCCAATAATCGGACAGGACATGTAGGCACTGCCAAAAAGGAATGGGTCGGAGGGGGTATACTCCTAAAAATGCAATTAAGTCAGGGGTTCTGGTGAGGAAGGTAAGGTTGTCTTCCTACTCTGACAATAGGAAGATGTGAAGATGAAGTTGGTCCCCAAAACTCCTTGAGGACTGAGTAAGTGGCCCCAGTGTCCAAGAGGGAGAAAATTGGCTGCCCTCATACCATGATAGCTACTCAGGACTCCCTGAGAGTGATAGGCCTGGTTGGGTCAAGAGAGCTTGGGCCCCATCAGTTGTCCATAGCCAAGGCTAGGAGGTTAGCTGGAGAATTACCTGGGAGCAATGTCCCTCTCTTCTGCATGACATGAGGGCAATAGACAAACCAATGTCCCTCCTGATGCACCTAGGACATGGTTCCCCTGGCTTGCCAGGGGTGGGGCAAGCCATCTCCCAGTGACCATGTTGAGTACATCTATAGGAAGGGCATAGTGGTCTCTAAGCCTTAGAAGACCAGGTGTCCAAGGTAGTAGCTGAGGCTGGTCAAGCAGCCTTTGCCAGTATGTGGTATTTTTGTTTTGGGGCTTTCTCATCGCTCTCATGGTACACCTTGAAGGCCAGTACCAAGACTTCTGCCTGTGGTGTTAGGGGCCCTTTCTCCAACAGCCTAAGTTTAGCTTTTATGTAGGGGTAGCTCTGGGAAAAAAAGTAGGTCATCAGAAGTTGCTTACCTTCTGGGTTTTCAGGGTCCAGATTAGTACATTGCAATAAAGCCTTTGTGAGGGATTCTAAAAATTGAGATGGGTTTTCCTGTTTGTCTTGGACAACTTCTTGTAGGTTTTCAAAATTTACTAGCTTTAAGGCTGCCTTTCTTAGGCTGGCCAGAAGGCATGTTATAAATCTATCTCTGACTAAGATATCACCTGCGGAATTATAATTCCATTGAGATTCCTGGTCTGGCACTGCCTCAGATCCAATTGGATATGTTGTCTGTTTGATGAATCCCATCTGCATGCATTTTTGCCTCTTCACAAACTCTCCTGCTTTCATCAGGAAGTAATTTATTAGTACAAATAATATGTACATCATGGAAAGTCAAGCTATAAGATTGAGTAATGTACTGGAACTCTTTAATAAAGCTGGAGAAGTTAGAGGTATAGGAACTCAGTCTGCTTTCTATTTGAGAAAGTTCACCGTTCTAGAAAAGAACATGTACTCTGACAAGACTGTTAACTCCAGCCACTTCCCTTAGAGGAAGGACTGATGCTGGTTCAGGTGTCTCTAGAGGAGAAGGATTTGAGGGTTTCTCTGTGGCCTTAGAACAAGTTATAGGAGAGGTAAAGGTTGGAGCCAATGCAGGGCAATTGGAGACACCTGCAGGTTGGTGCCAATGTTGAACAATTAGAGACACCTGCAACTGGCACAGAAGGAGGGAAGGAGTCTGGAGAGGTTGAGCTAGTAGGCTCTGGGATATCCTGCTGAGAAGAAACTGAGGTGGCAGTTTGGGTTTTCAGCAGTGTGGAAGCAGGTCTGCAGCGAAATAGAGGCAGTTCATTAGCTGGATCCAGGGTTGTAATGTCATCTAGTGGTGGTTGAGTAGGTTTCATGCCTAAGAGAAATTGGAATGGGGAACAAGCAGAGTACATGAAGGGGTGAGAGTGAAGATAAATGAATGCTTGGACATATGTGACCTCTTTCCGTTTACCAGACCGCTGGAAGTATGTATGAAGATCTCGTAAAATGATCGGGCCTAGCATGCCATTAGTTGGCCATTTTGAACCATTATCTAAAGGGTATTGAATCCAGACCTTATTGCAGAGGTGTATCAGTTTTGAGGACCTCACATTGGGAGTTAATTTCAGAGATTTGAGATTTTCTAAGAAATATGCCAGTGGGTGATGAGGATATTCCTGAACTATTGCATCCTGAAAAGAGTACAGTAATGGATCAGTGTACAGCCAAGCTAGAAATTCAGGTTGTCACATGAACGTCTAAGGGCTACTGCGGCAGATTTCCCAGAAATCCCCAGAAAGCAGTTCGACCTAGTACCAGGAATTTAGACCAGCTGTGAGAGCTTGAGGGATATATGAACTATTTTTGAGAAGGGAAGTCACCCAAGGTTCTAAGTCTTAACTCATAGGTCAGCCAGGAATCTGGTCATAAGAACAGGGCATTGAAATGCCTACCCCTCAGCCCAGAAAAGGCTGGCTAGGCACTATCTGGGCACTTAGGGACCCTCCCACTGATTAGTGAAACTCCTTACCAATCAATATGTTGGTGTGTGCTTGTGGGCTTCCAAAGTCTGGTAGCAGAAAATGTGCAACCATTTGGTTATTGTGAGCCCGTCCGACTCCCAAACCAATGTGGCAGAGGCTAGCTCCACATGGATTGCCTCACCAGCACAGCTCGCAAGGTGGAAGTCCATCAGTCTCCTGAGTCTCATAGTGGCCTGTAGTGATGGCATGCAGCAGCGGTGAGTAACAGCAGGTGGCAGCAGATGAAGTCCATTTGGTGTAGCAGTGGCTGCAGGCAGCAGTGGTGGTCCTTCACCAACACACCAACCAGCAGCAGCAGCAGCAGCAGCAGCAGCAGCAGCAGCAGCAGCAGCAGCAGCAGCAGCAGCAAGCAGTTGTGCCAGGCAGCAATGGCCAGCTGGGCTCCACAGCTCCCCTGAGTAGTGCTTCCAGAAGTCTTGAGCACCAATGTTGTTTGACAGACCACACTAGGCCAAACAGTTTCACATGAGGTTTATTTTAGGTGATAAGAGCAAAGAAGAGGGAGGGGAGAGAGAGGCGGGATTTAGGGGGTTCTGCCTATTTATATGGACAATTTCCATGAGTTCATAGGTGAAACAGTACTATGATGTCTACTACCTCTGACTCTTTCAATCTTCAATTTCTTTCACTGCAATCTTACAGGATGATCCTTGAGCCTCAATAAAGGAGATGTTATACCCAGTGATTAATGCAGCTCTCACCATATAACAAAGAAGCTTCTTTTTTGCAGTAGATGACATTGCACAGACTTACCAGTAGTCAATATGCACAGAAACAGAGACCATGAAAATTTCCGCTCTAAATGAGAATGTGTATTACACCATTATTTATCATTTATCAGAAAAATACTACTAAGTTCTCTTTTAGAATCTTTGATCTAGCCAGCCATAAGATTTTGACCCAATTTTTTTTTATAGTCCATTCATTCCCGTTCCTGGTGTACTCTCTATAATATCTCATCCTATTCCTCCTCTCCCACCATCTCCAAAAGGATAACACCCCCTTCCCCACCCCACTCTATGTGATGGCAGTTATCCCCGCTCCCTGGGGCCTCAAGACTCTAAAGAGTTGGGCATATCAACTTCCACTGAGGCCAGACTAGCCAGTCATCAGCTATGTATGTGTTGGGGGCCTCAGACTAGCTCTTGTACACTGCCTGGTTGGTTACTCAGTTTCTGAGCGATCTCAGGGAGCTTGATAAGTGGTGATTGCTGGTCTTCCTGTGGGGTCACCCTCCTCCTCAGCTTCTTTCAGCCTTTCCACGATTCAACCACAGTGGTCCCTGACTTTCGTCCAATGGCTTTGTGTAAGTATCTGCATCTGTCTCAGTCAGCATGGTATGTACTCACTAATAAGTAGATGTTAGCCAAAAAAGTACAGAATACCTAGGATACAATCCACAGAACTCAAGAAGGTTAACAAACAGAAGGACCCAAATGAGGATGATTCAATCCCACATGGGAGGGAGAAGAAAATAATCATCGGAAGCAGAAGGGGGAGGGATTGGGTCAGAGAGGGGAGAGAGAGAGGAAAAGGGGAACATTATCAGGTATGGAGGGGGGAGACCTGAGGGCGAGCAGAATGAATGGAAATATGCAACATGGGAGGGGGAATCAGGGGGACTCTCTAGAAAGTACCAGAGATCTGGGTGAGAGGTGAGAGACTCTCAGGACTCAAAGACAGTGACCTTAGACAAAATGCTTTTAACCCAATTAACAGAGCCACTCATGACTTCTGTCTTATGGAAAGGCTTGAAACCCTCCCCGAACATGGTAGTTGCTCCCATAACATTTGTAGTACCATTACATCAGTGAACATATTATGTCAGGCCAATTGTTATCATTGCTCATGCGCTGCATAGCTAGATAGAGCTGCTAATTGTTTTTCTCTAATATAGCATGCATAGAACCTATTGCAGCCCTATGAAACCCAGTCAGTAGGGATCATTTTCCATATTGGTAATAGCTTTATTTCTTCATGTCTTACTACTCAACTATGTGATATCTTCCACAGAAAAATTTTATTCTACAGCTCTAGATAAAACCTAGAGTCATGGAAATAGGCCATAATGTTTCTTGATGTTTGTGCGACCTCCCCCTTATCAAAAGCTTCTGGCATTAGGCAGTGGTATTTTTACTTACATTCAGTATTTGTACATATTGATGTGTTACATTATGATATTTTAATATATGTATAAAATGTTACTGATCAAGTGAGGAAACAACATTTTCATACCATTTCTTTGTATTTGGAGTGTTTGAGCTTCTATTTATTTCTGGTTGTTCATAAAATATGTAATAGCTTACTATGAACTACGTAGTAATATTTTCTAAAAGTGAGCAAAATAATCTATATTTTGAGGAGGGTAATAACACAAATGTGTCTGTTGAATCCAGTCAATATTATGTGTGAAATCGGCATATTTCATTTGTTTTGTATAAATCATGACTCAAACAAGTATCCATCCCATGTGCAGTCACCAAAGGTAGATGCTGATGTGGAAGTCAGGAAGTGCATGCTGATAAGGGCCTGATATGGATGTCTCCTCAGAGGCCTTCAAGAGTCTGACATATTCAGAAGCAGATGCTCACAACTAGCCATTGAACTGATAATGGGGTTCCCAATGGAGGAGTTAGAGTGAAGGCCATTGGAGCTGAAAGGGTTTGTGGCCCCATGAGGAGAGCAACAATACCAACCAACCACAGCTCCCAGGGTCTAAACCACCAGCCTGGGAACACTTAGGGAGGGATCCAGAGCTTCAGCTGAATAGTGGAGGGCCCTGCTGGGCATAGGTGGAAGAAGAGATCCTTGATTTTGTGAAGGCTGGACGCCCCAGGGGGTGGAAATTTTGAGGGTAGGGAGGTGGGAGTGGGGGGGATAGACAGGGGTTACATGCGCAGAGAAGAAGGAGGAGGGGTGAGGGGATAGGGGGTTCCTGGGTGGGGGGATGGGGTAAGGGGACAACATATGAAATGTAATTAAAACATCCAATAAAAAAAAGAAAAGAAAAAAATACTTTATCATATTAAAATGTGTCAACTATTTTGTTTCTTCTCCTACAATCTAAAAAATTTATTATTTACTTGCTCATGAGTTAGAGAAATTGAATTTTTTAGTTTTTAATTATTTAATAGTCTATTTAAAACTCAAAATCATTCAATGTCATGTGGTGACATTGAGCTTTTGTTCTGACAAGTTTTAGCAGACAACTCCTGCTCTGATGTGTCAAATTACAGTGTTTCCACTGTGTAGTAGTTAATAAGACTTTGAGAATTCAACGAAATTTTTATTCAGGCTCTACCTGTTCATGCCTTCTGTTCAGGTATGCTTAAGCCTTAGGAACAGAAGATTAAACGATATAAATTTTAAGCTTTACCAACAGAATGTCAGCCTTCATCATTGTCTCCTTTTCCCACATGTCCTGTAATGCAGATTTTTCACATTCACACTTATAGGATTGTGTAAGCCTCACCTCTCCATAACAAGCTAAAGACGAGTTCTGACTCAATCAGGCATATCACTCAGGCAATGCTATGAGTATTGTCTAATTTACTCCTCTGCATAATCAAAGGAAGAGAGTTCTTTGCTGATGGGTAAAGTGGCTAATTAAAGGACGCACAAGAGATAGTTACCACATACCTGGAATTCCATCCCAAGAACAATGGTTACATATGCATTAGTCTTTGTGTATTGTGACTTCCTTTATGGTAATGTTAACCAGAAGGTTGTTTTTGACTTCTAACAGAAAATAGTGTATGACTTTAACCACTGGCGAAGTAGTGGTTAAAGTACTCAACATCCAAATTGAGTTTCTTTATGACATTACTGACAGAAGCATAATTTCTGTGATTCTATGTGAAAGTTTTATCCTCTCATTTATAGGAGGTTAAGGCTAGGAATCTCATCTATAAGCATGTTTACATGTTATGTGGTCTATTTTACTAGCTCATGGTAGGAAGTATAGTCTGCTATTTAAGTAGTTTAGACTCAAAGAAATATATTGGATATATCTTAGTCAGTAGTGTCCACAGGTCTATTTCTTCAACCCTTGGCACATAGAAAACATTCACAGGTATTATTGCTTATGAGCAAAACATAACATGTTTTGGACCTAAATCAGTAGTAGTAAGAAGTATAGGCTTCTTATAAGTCCAAAATCATTGTGATGCTAGGCCAGGGGAAAACAGTCATCTTGATAAGACCCAAGATATAAGTTTCTATAACACATCATAATGTCAAAAAGACCTCAACTAAGGAACGTATGATAGTGAAATTCAGTTGCCACTATATTGTAGCTATATGTTTGACACTCAGATAGAGAATGGCAATATCTAAGTTGTAGAGCAGTGAGCAGGAGGCAAAGAGGAAACTAGGGAACAACCAGAATAGCCTGAGTGAAAAAAGAAACTAACACATCAAGAGGTGGAGGTAAATCTTCATGTAAAGGCTGACTCTATGTTCTCAGCACATAGGTTATTGTCATATCAAACTAATTTACAAAACTGGACTTCAAAGATAAAATTAAGAATTTCAGAGACCCACAACAGCTTTAAGTACAGCAAATAAATGAGTGTCCAGTGTCCATCCTCAGATGGTAAATATACAATATGTCTCTTCCAGAAAGACTCTGGAAATACCATGGAAGAAGGTACAGAAAGATTTTAAAAGCGAAATCTCCAAGAGTATTGTTGTAAGATAGCTTCTTCTAGACATGGGAGGATGTTATACTGATGAATTCTCAATGGTCTTGGTTGTCTGTACAAGTTCAAACCACTTCATATGGAAACCAGCATGACAGGGTAAACAGACAAGGTTTTAAACTCCTCATGGCGGAGCTAAAGGCTATTGGTTACCAGTACAGCAGATTCAGGTTCTTCATGTATAAGATGTCACAGGCATTGCAGGACAGAGGTTGGTGCCCATGCTGAAGTGGCCATCACTACATCCACATGCATACGGGCAACACTAAATTGAGCAGATTACATAGTTTTAAAAGAGAGGACATAAATTTTAGGGTTTGTGGGAATAACATTGGAGAAATTTGCAGGTAGGGAGTTGTGTACTAAGGGGTAGTTATGATACAAATATGTCGGGTTGATGTCTTAAATTGAGTTTTAGAAATCCTACTGTAATGTTTTAATATTAAATGGCATATGCTGAACCTTTATAAATTCAAAACATGTAAAGGTTTTGTGGGAAAGATTGTTTGTACTAATTAGGTGTGAGAGTTTTAGGTGTCCAAAACTAAAAATCTGTTAGCTGTGTCCAGCCAAGTGCTTAACCATACTGGATCATAGATTTATCAAAAATATAGTTGTATATAATAATGTCAATGTATTAAATAAAGTAGCCACTCTGGTGAGTACCAAATCCATACTGTAAGTCTTATAAGTATTACCTAGTCACTTATTATTTTTAAATATTGGCCAAACAAATATCCCAAAGCGCTTATATGCAAGCCTCTAAGCAAATTTGTTTTTACCACCAATTCACTGATATGAGTTTTAGTAAGGATGTCTTCTCTGAGCTCTTATTAGTGAACAGATACTCTTAAAACAATAATAAGAAACAAATTATATGCAGAAAAATTTTAAATGCATACTTATACATAATTATATCATTCTTGCTCATAAGATGCCATTAAGAGCCCATATATATACATGATTTCATAAAGCTATGAGAGCACTAGATATTCCATTTTGTCTTACCTAACTTTATATTGTAACCATTTGTTCAGACGCTACATTGACATAATTATTACTGTAATGGTTGCATAATATGCTATTATGTTGATATATCATAATTTCTTATAAAGTATTCCCCTATTGATGGACATTTAAGTTGTTCCCTTTTTTCACTTATAGTTAATGGTATAGTGATCATCACTGAGCTCTCAGCTTTATTTTTGCTGAATTATTTTCTTGGGATCCATTGCCAGAAAGAAGATTCCTAGGGCAAGGGGAATAAATACAAATCAGGTTCTTGCTAAATCTTAAGCTGTGGTTTTTCCAGAGGGGCAATAATAGTAAATAACAACAATAATAGCTACAACTGACATTTACTCTGAAGAGATGCTGTGATGAACTTTCAGTACATATTGTTTCAATTCTTTCTCTCTATGGTCACAGGAGTTATAATTCTCATGTTACATATGAAGGAACCAAGATGGAGGAAAATTAAAATCACTGGTCAAGGGCCATATATTTAGTAAGTCACAAAACTGGGAAAAGAATGAAACTCTTGTGTAATATTGAATGAAACTTGCTCATTACACTAGACATTTAAATACTTTGCTTACTTCCTCTGATGATTGGGCTGAGACTGTACACATTTCTAAATGTTGGTTTTCATTTCTCCAAAGAGACTCCACCACCAACAGCTTACTATGGATACATTCTCCTTTGAAATTCTTCCTCATCCTTAAATAGAAAATGCTCACAAGCTTTTCCATATCCCAGATGGTCTGTTCTTCCGCCTACCTTTTCCTGGCCACTTTTCTCCTTCTTTTCCTTTGCTCTCTACCTTCTCAGCATTTCTTGCAATGCTTAGTTTGGATAGTATCTGAGATGGCAATGCTTCTGATTATTTTCTTTCACCCTGCATTTTCCTTATTCCACATGTTTAAACTATTGTACCAAATGATATAAAAAATTCTAGCATTTTGTTTGTATTTTGCAACTTATTTTTAGTGCTATTAACATTAAATTACTGAATTATGTTTCTTAAACACTGTGAGTTATTTAAAATAATTTATGGAAATCTTTGCTGTATAGTTTGTCCAATTTCAGAATAATTATTTTAAAAGAATTTTTTCATGATATATGAGAGATTCAGACTAGGCCTTGTAGATATTACATTATATTTTCTAAAGCAATCATGTAGGATACAATGAAACATTCTTTGTTCTAAAACATTAATATAGTGTCTGAAGTTTTTCTAGTTAGGGAGATTGATCAGGTTTCCTTGTTTTAAATGTAATTTTTGTGATAGGAAGGGAATGTTCCAATGGTTGCAGGAAAATATCTACTGAAGTTTACACTGTACTTTAAAAATAACTGTGAAAAACATGATTCAGAACTAAATAAGTATGTCCTTAAAAAAAAGAAAGAAATAGAAGGAAATTGAATGGCTTCCAGTAAGTCTTGAAGTGGAAGAATCATTCTACACAGGGAACATTCTATTATAGATCTTGCAAGTGCACCAGGGGTAACTCTACAAACATCCCTCACATAATTTAGTGGTGAACTTTAGAACTAAGCCTAGCTGAGAAACAACATTCTAGATTACAATGTCTATCTCCTGAGGCTTATGTTTCTTCTAGCTTTTTTATTCCTCTCACCACACCTGTTTTCTCCCTAAGCTCTTTTCAATCAAAATGAAACATTCAAATACATTATTCAGTCTAAAAAGAAATGTCAAGGTTTTCTGTTCCCCTTCCCATTTATTGTTTCTTTGGTGTTCTCATCGTCACTTCTGCAGACCCAAGTCTCCATAGGTATATTTTGTGATATGTTGAAACAGAAGATTTTCACAGAAATACTTCCATAAGCACAGGGAAGCTAAGAAGCTAAGAAGCTAAGAAGAAAATAAGAAGCTTCTGATAGTACCCTATAGTTGCTGTTATGATGGAGAGTTCAACAACAGATCAGATGAGGAAGAGATATACTTAACCCTTTTCTCATAAGGACCAAGGTATCGTTAATCCACAGTGGGTTTTAAGGCCAAATTATCCTTTTCAGAATGTTTTAAAAGCATCCAAAATATGATAAATATTTATTAAAAAGTAACATACATTCTAACAAAATTCTAGTAATGTAGGAAGGCAATTTCAAATTTGTTTATTTGGGTTGTGTTTAATATCTTAATATATCTACAATGTCTCTTCTTATTTCTTCTCCATGCCAGAACTGTGCTTTGGCTTATCTTTGAAACATAGAGGGCAACCAGATTAATATTTGCTGAATGAACTGCCTTGGGAGCTTAGTCAGGAAAATTCCAATCAAAAGGCCTGCTGGGAATTTTCCCTGCAACTTTTCAAAGAGTATCATGCAACCCAGCAGGCCTCCATACAACAAACAGACTGCTTAAGTGATAGAATTCAGCAGGCTTTCAAATGTCTGAGTTATGACATTTACTCAAATATTGCTGACAAAAGAATACCTAAACAGCAGAAGACACTCCTCAATTATCACCAGTTATCGAATGAGAAAACACAGTCAGGAAATGGACTAAATATTTGAAGCCATGTCTCATGCAACTAGACATCAAGAGAAACCTGCATGATATTTAACTGGTGGTAAGTAATTTCTAGATGCTATTGTATCTACAGGGATACAGCAAATTTATGAATACATGAGTGTTCTCACTGAGCATCTGATATTTGACTATTTTTATTAACTCTCAGAACTTGAGAACCAAGATATTAGGTAAGGTTTTGGTGTTTTTTGTTTGATTGTTTTGTGGTTTGGGGTGGGTTGGTTGTTTTTGTTGTTACTGTATTTTGTTTTTTCACTTAAGAGAACAAAACATTTAAAGGAGTTGAGTTTGTTGACCAAAGTCAGAGAAATGAGAAGAGATAAAGGTTGTCATTGAGTTCTCTCTGCAGTTCATCTGAATATGCCATCATTGCTCTGTCACCTTTTCTTGCAATAGACTCTTGCTGCAATTCTGACTTTTAGTGTACACAAAGTTACACGTGTTAAAGACTTGGTCCACAGCTTATGTCACTATTGAGGATGGGGAGAAACCTTTTGGAAATGGAATCTTATGAAAAAATGAGTTCTCCAAGGCATGTCCTTGAAAGAGCTGAGACCATATATTCACTTGCTCTTTGATTCACACCTGTCTCTGCTTCTGCTCTTCCTAATTCTTATATTCAAGCTTTGCCAATACTTTTTAAATGACACAGAAAATCTTCTGCTTATCTTTAGAAAATACAACAATCTTATCAATTTCCAAAGCTTTTAAGCAAGACATACTCTGCTCTCCTCGGATGAACTATCTTACCTTCCAATGACTCAATACCCCACACTGCACTGTGAAAAAGAAATATTTGCTTGGAGAATATAAGTTCTAAGTCTTATAATGTTAACGTTATTTAATAATTTGCTACCTCCCCCTTTTCTCTCCTTTTCCATGTGCATCTTGTTCTCCCTTCTCCTCTTCATTGTTTTCTAATCTCTTTAATTCTCTCCAAGCTTCTTTTCCTATCTGTATCATGCTCTGCTAGTGACTCAAGATCAAACAAACCGTGTTCAGATTCAGGTGTTTCTCTGCATGGCTCACAAACAAAAGGCTCCTTTTTTGCAAGAATAAGTTCCCCTTTTCCTGACTGAAATGGTTCTTCCTGCACCTCCCCCATCCCTATGGTTTTCCATCTATTTTTAGACAGACAGTCTGAACAGTCTTAATATATCAATGACATTTATAACACATGTTAATATCTAAAGCGTCAATGCTCTATTTGTAGAAATGACTGCTGATGTGATGAGATGCTTTTGTTATGTTAGTGACTTTTATTATAAATAGGATGAACTGTGCATTCCTTTTGGAAAATTAAAGAATAATAATAAAGCACTCTCTGCCCTAGTTTGTTCAAACATCAACTTTAAGTAGGAGGTTTGATTTTATTACATTTTGGGGTGCACATTTTATAAATTGCTCTTTACAAGTTCAGAGTGAATATCTGTCTCTTAGAATAGAAGACAGCATGCTCTTCTGGAAGATCCATTAGAGCAGTAACCCTGGACACCTGGGGATCCATTTTATAATCTTTGTAATTTCTCAGGCTCCCTATGGTTCCTAGCACCTCAGAACTCTGAAGGTAGCCACAGCTAGATTTTATATAAAACATATAATGCTGATCTCTGTCTTTGCACATTTTACTCATCATTAAAGTGTATTTCCAAATTACAGAAGTTAGAGACTAAAAGCTTCTGTGTTGGGTGAATATAGGCAGGGGCAGAAACTGCTCCTGGGTGATCTGGAAAATCCACTCTACCTCTCTGACTTTCATCTTCTTTTATAAAATTCTGGAAATAAGTGGATCTACAATGAGGACAATAATCCTAAACTAGGAAGACACCTATGGTATGTATTCATTTGTAAGTGTGTATTAGCCATAATGTACAAGATAGCCATGCTATAATCCACATAGCCAAATAACATAAACGAAGGCACAAGAGAGGATGATTGAATATCACTAAGAAAGGAAAATGAAATAGACATATAAGGAGATTGATGGAGGGAACTGGATGGGAGAGGGGATGGGAAGGGAAAAGGGTGGAGAACAGGTCTAGGAAAGGAGGGAGAGGTAGGAGAGAGAACAGAAATCGGTGAGGGGCAGCTCTGTGACTTGGACATTCCTAGGGGTCTTTGGAGGTGACTCTATCTGATACTCCTAGCAGCAGGGAAAATAAAGCCTGAAGGGGCAATCTTCTATAGCCATGGAGAACTTTCAGTGGAGGGATGGAGGCAACGACCCTACCACAAAACCTTCTACCCAAAATTGTTCCCATCTATAAAGAGTTCAGGGATAAAGATGGAGCAGAGATTGAGGTAATGGCCAAATTAATGACAGGCCCATCCCATGGCAGAATGTCAACCCTTGACATTATTAATGGTACTCTGCTATGTTTGCAGACAGGAGCCTAGCATTACTGTCTTCTGAGAGGCTTCATCCAGAAGCTGATTGAAAGAGATGGAGAGTCCAAATATACAGAGCTCAGGGAGTTTTGTTGAAGACTGGAGAGAAGGATTGAGGGAACTAGAAGGGTCAAAGTTACCATGAGAAGACCTACAGAGTAAACTAACCAGTACATGGGAGGGCTCATAGAGACTGAACCAACCCAAGAGTATGCATGGGCCAGACCTAAGCTACTACACATATGTAGCAGATATGTAGATTGTTCTTCATCTGAGTTGCCTAATGATTGGAGCAGGAGTTGTCTTGGCGTCTACTGTAGACCTTTAGATCCCTTTCCCATAGCTAGGCATCCTTGTCTGGTCTCAGTGTGAAAAGATATGCTTTGTCCTGCTGTGACTGATGTACCATGGTGTATACCCATGGGGAGGGGAGGGTTCTGCACTTCTCTAAGGAGAAGGGCAAGGGTAATGAGAAGGGGATGTAAGGGTAAGAATGGGAGGAGAGAGGGGTCTGAGGTTAGGTGGTAAAGTGAATAAATAAATGAAATAGTAAATATTTCCTATTTTGTTTTGATGATATTTTTTTTTCTGTCTGATTGGTAATGAATGTTTTGCTTTGAAAATCTGGCGGAGCTGTTATTTATCTTAATCAAGGTTAGGATGTGCTACTTTGTAACTATTGTCATGCTCTTTGCTAGGCTCAATTCCCAGTATACTTACACAAAATGTATGCTCTTATCATATAGAAATCTTGGTTTAGGATTTTTGTACATTCTTATAATATATTTTGATCAAGTCTGTCTCTTTTTCCATTCGGTCCAATTCTTCCCCTCCCCTACACTCTTCTCACATTCTCATATGCAATTTCTTGTGTGTGTGTGTGTGTGTGTGTGTGTGTGTATGTTTTTATAACTCACTTTCTACTGTACTACCAATATGAGACCGTTGACTGGTTCCTGAATAACTTTCCAAGGTCCTTGTCACTGTAGGAAAATTATTCTTTGTCTTCTACCAGCCATGGATTACCAATGTCTTCTTAAGTAGGGATCCCCTCCATAGTTTGCTATGATCTTTTCACTGTTGATCCTATGCAAGTCTTGGGCATAGCATTACAGGTGCTGTGAGTTTATGTATACAACTCCTTTCTCAAGTCTAGAAAGCACTGATTTGTTGTAGTCATTTGCTAACTATAATTTTAATTCTCTTTCCACCCGTTCTTCTGTGATGACTACCATGTTTTTGGAAGAAAGATCATGATATAAATGTCATATTTAAAACTATTCACTCTGACGGTCCTTATTATTTTCATATTGACCAGTTGTTGTTTCCTTGTTAATTACTATCTGATGTTAAAAGAAACTTTTCTGATGAAAGTTGTAAAATTCATTAGCCTACAGAAATGACGAAAATGCACAGGATAGCTTTGTATCTGCCCTATTAACAACAAAAATAGGAGGATCTCTGCTATGGGCTATAACCAATACAGGTTCCTGCCTCTGATAGTCATACCAGGCACATGTTCTGTTGTAAAAAAGCAGGTTGCTTTTCCATTGGTCAAATAGTGGCACAGTTGTTCTTGCAGAAACATAACAGCAATGATTTCCTCATTACTGAGATTATTAGCCTCCCTCGCCCAAAAAAAAGACACAAGCAAGCCTATTATTTACTACTTCTGCTATATAAGACTGTAAGTAGAGTCTTCTTGATTTTTAGGAAAAAATCTTTCCTGAACTCTGCATCTGGTGGTCCTAAATCTTTTGAGCTCCTCTTTTTCAGAATTCTAGAAACAAAACTTTGCCGATTAATACATAACTCTATCTAGGGTATTATTCTATAAAGGAGCAAGTGAAGTAAGACAAGCATTATTTTATCATACTGCATAAGCATACTGCATAAGCATTATTTTATCATGTCCTGCATGTCTGTTACTTTAACTCATTCTACAAACCCAGTATGGATATTACCTTCTTGAGAACTGATTTTCCCAATGTGGGCTTTATGTATTTCTCTTCCATGTCATAGATTTATCTATTAGGTCTGTGATTGATTTTGCTATTCTTACTGTACTATCATTTCCCAGATCATTCATTAATTGAAGGTAGAAACTCCTGTCTTGCTGTTCTTTATATATCACCAAGTCACAGAAAACTAAATAGAAGAAATCTGTGTCAGTTTACTAAGTTGTGATCATTTTTGATGTATTTTGACACATTGTTCTCTCAGTGTGTGAATCAGGCATTAGTTTCTTCTGACTTTATTTGCATCAAGCACACCTTTACTTGTTTACCACACCTTGAAGTGTCCTTTAAAGCTGCATTGAACAATAAGGTTTAGTTATATATAATACAGATGCTGCAGAAGTATGTCCTGTGGAAGTCTCAAGCCATAGATGGAAATAGAGTCTAAATTCACCAGAGGTCAAGAATGCCCTTCCTTAAAGCTTGAGATCCCCACATCCTGATAAACTTACTCAGATAAAGAGCAAGCTACTCTACATTCTCATGTCTATATTTTTATTATTACTTTTTATTAGTCATTTTATCACTCAGAGCTCAGAGAGACTAAACAACCAGCCAAATAGTATACCTGGACTTATCCATTGTCTTAAATGTTAAAAAAATCACATGTTTAAAGATGTGTGCAGTATAGGAATGTATGTAATAGAAATGTTCTGTGAAAAATGCAAACCAAAGATATAAATACCAAACCAAAAGTTCCTGGTTTTATTGCTACATGGTAGTTATTGCTTTAAAAATAATAAACAAATTTTCACCTAATATTCTATATCTATTGAGTAATTAATTGGATGTCATAGAAATGAAGGTGATAGATACATCTGACTACTGTATTTAGGAACTTAATATCATCTGATACTCCCAAATCATTAATCTTGATTTACTTTTAATTGAATGAATTAAACACAGGCTTTGTATATATTAGGCAAGTGCTTTATACCTGAATCACATCCCCAGCCTTTTATCCCTCATCTTTATGAAGTAAACCTAAGCTATGCATATCAATTAATCAATTTACTATTCACACGAATATTCTTACACACATACACACACACACACACATAAAACAATTGAATAACCATAAAATTAAAAAGTTTATAAAAAGTGAGAAGACTCAACCACCATGAACCTAATCAGCCCAGCTATGTCAATGATCTGAAGGCCAGTCCCTAACTTCCCAACCCCAACTTTCACTTTAGTGTCTCCATTTCAGAGTTTTACCAGACTCCAACTATGTGTTCCTCAGTCTTAAGGAGAGCTTATGTATCCCCCATAGAGGCTACATTCCAATCAGTTTCACATTTCCAATTTCTGCCCTTTGAAATTTTTACAAGTTCACAATGATAATATTATGGAGCTCAGCGACTATACCCAAAATAGTACACTGTGTATTTTAAAATAACAAGAGTGAAGAGGATTTCAAATGCCTTTCCTTTAAAAAATGATAGATAAGAGAGAGAATGTTAATTACTTTGATTTAATAATGTCATATTGCATGCATATTTTTTAAACATCACATAATATTGTGTAATAGAATATAGTTATCATTTATCAATCATTTATATCTCAAATGTATATTGGATAATTCCCACTTTCCTTCAAAGGTCCCAACTTTGGAAACAACCATATATAAACTGAGAGAAAGAGTATATATGCAACATGGTAAAGATGATTCACACTATATTAAGTATTGGCATCATATTCAAGTATCAAAACATTGCGTCCGCCTTTTCTCACTAATGCTGACATGCTTGACTATCATAGGTCTACTTCAATCTTCATGTCCAGTTGGTCTGTTCTTAGGATGCAAGTGTGAGTCTGGTCTGTTCCATATGTTCCCCTATCTGTTTGACTCGGCATGACCAGGCATTTTAGTCACATAAAAAAAAAATCACATCAGTGCAAGAGAACAGACAATCTGTGTAAGCACGTATTTGCCTCTTCTCATATCATGGCTGCCAGATGCCCAGGAAGAAAACATATTAGAATCATGATGGATGTTAGGACAGCATAGGTTACATAAGTGAGCTTGAAACTTAAGAGTGTAGAGTAAGACCTTGTCTCCAAAGAGCAAAAAGAAGTGGTATAGAGATGGATCAATCAGTAGAATGCTTATCATGCTAACATGAAGCCTTATGTTTGAATTTTGAGAACACACATACAAAATTGCATGAAGCAGTCGATGACATTGAAACCAGTATTGGGGATGCAAAGCACAAGGCTCCCTCGGGCTTGCTGTCTGGATAGTCTGGCTATGACAGTCAGTTTCAGATTTAGAGAACAATTTTCTCAAAACATAATGTGGAGGGCAATTAGAAGAAAGACTCAGTATTAACCTCTAGCTTCCAATACCAGTGTAATGTATGTGTACACACAGGTGAATCCATGTGCATACACACACACACCCTCATACACTAAAAGATGGTCTTAAGAAAGGGCTTAATTTGAAGTAAAGAATCACTGTACTGTGGCTCCCAGCAACACCATCTGTAAAATGGAAGTGGTACCAGAATATATTCAGTGAAGCATTTGTCAACATGACACACAAATGATGGAAAAGAACGCATTTTAAAATCTGAAAAGCATTCAAAATGAATAAATTATGATAGATGATGATAAAAAAACAAAGATTGAAGCAGGGCTTAAATAAAATTAAAATATTTAGCCCTTATCACACAATGAGATATCCAGCAGGACAACATTTTGAGTAAGACAACAGTGTAAATCCCAGGGGTCTAAACAACATTGAGAAAGAAGCGTGGATCCATAAAATTATATATGCAAAGAATACACTTCAAAACTACGTTTATTTTTTTTTTTTAGTCATGATATAGAATTGGAGCAGAGTGGAGTAGAGAGAATGCAAAGAGGAATTATGGCACTCTAAGTTTAGCTACTTGAAGACAATTTGCCAGAGGCCTAAAACCCAGTGTGCAGAAGCCCCAGGGCCCCTAGTAGCACACTGCTACTTTCCCAAACAGGCTGCCTTCTAAGGACAGCAAAGAAGAAGAAATTTGGGAAGGGAAATTTTTCTTGCTTCCAGTTGCTTTTCACCACTTGAAAGTGTATTGAGATTTTGGGATAAACCAAGATTTCTCTGCTCACACCTGCCAAGATGCAAAAGAAACAGCCAGGTTTATAGAGGTGTTATTTTGGTGCCTTACTGGCATCTTTAGAATAATTCCCCAGGGAGTTTGGATTGAAATAGAGCAGTCACAGTGCTAACACTAACATATCCTTCTTGTGGAGTGAGTTACAGAAGCACTTTCCCTTATTTTAGACAGTAATCTGAGAGGCTCTTAAAAATACCACAGCTTGTTTGTTTACATCACATATTGGGATTGGGTATACCTTGTACAGGCTGTTATCAATGCCCCACAGGATACGCTCACACCTTTTTAACACCACCTCCCTTTATTATTTAAGGAAAATTAATATTTTAATGATCATCTTTACACACACACACACACACACACACCACAAGGACATATGCACATGTCTATGTCTCTATGTGTGTGTATGTATGTGCTTTTGAGTCTGCATCTGTCACTTTATATAAGCCTGAGTGTGTCTGTGTCTTTATCAGTGTCTATGTGCTTGCTCTTGATCACAAAAGCAGGTATTTCTTCCTGCACATTTTCTCTTCTTGCATTACAAGAGGACAAGTGTGTTGTCCTATTCCTGAGTGGATATGTTAGCATGTAGCAGATTGCTTTCTTGATGGAGTTTAATAATATTTTTCTTGATGATCCGAGGATTTGCATGCATTATAAAGAGTACCAGAGAAATCTATTTGGGTTTAGAAATTGTGAGTGCTAATGATTGAAACATCATCAACAATTTTATATTGGATAATTTATTTACTTACATTTCATGTTATCCCCTTTCCCCATTCCCCACCCCAGAAACCCCCTATCCCATTCCCCCTCTTCCTTTTTGCTTTTATAACATTTTAATTACATGCAAGTGTTAAGGTGAGTTCTAGGTTGAGGAACTAGTAATACAATAGATGGAAATAGTCAAGAAACAAGCAAGACAATAAACATAAGTAGTCAAAGAATAATCAATGCAATAAACAAAGTCCCATGATCACTGTTTCTAAGGGCTTATCAGGATGACCAAAGTATCTGAGCCTACTTCCCTGTCTTAGCCCAAAGCCATTTTCACATCTGAAGCCTACTTCCTTGTTCTAGTCTAAGATTTAGATTCCTGACTGAAATTACTTCTGAACTTCAAATTTCTGCCTGAAGCCCACTTCCTTGTCCTTGGCCAATGTCATATTCCTTACAAGCAGACCATTTCTTGTCCTTGGCCCATGCCAGATTCTTGCCAAGTAGCCCCAAAAGCTGTATGCCTCTACCCCTTTTTTTTATTTCATAAACAAGATTGAGCCTGTCTTAGGTCATTCTGACAAGAATGCCTTCCTTACTCGTCCTATAATATGCATTATCAAAAGCAAATGCATGTCTTTCTTAAGTTGGTAAGGCTCTGTGCAGAATCTTACCCATCCTTGGCTTGCAAGCAGAGTTAATTTAATAACTCTGTCTGGGGGTCCATTTTCAGTTTCAAGCCATGTACTTTGGCTGCCAAAATATTGATATTGTTAAAGAAAAGCTTTAACAAGATGGACAGGAACAAAACTATTCCCAGGACAAAAAGGGCTAGCATGATCAAGCTATATATGCCATTCTTGAAGCTTGACCAAAATAGAAATACTGACCTCATGCCAAGGGCAATTTTATCAGCAGTATCTGCCACATCAACTCTCAACAAAGCACCATTCTTTAAAATCATAAGCTCACTATGCAAAGTTAAAACATCCAGAGAGGTGTTAGAATTATGCTGAATACACTGCAAGTGTCTTTAAACTTTTTCCTAATTATAATGACTACCACTGTAAATTTTTGAACTAACACAAATTCAATTGTATTTGGCATGACATTTGAGATGGCTCCTTACTTTTAAACTCTGAACCTTCTTCCAATAGTTTGAATAAAGAACATCAATCCATTGTTCCAAATGCCTATCTAAATCCTCTTGTATATTCAACACATTAGTAACATTTTTTGCTAAATGATTAACGAAAGCAGCTGTCTTAACTTCTTGTGTCAAAGCATTTGCAGAAACAGTCATCCTAGCAATTAATGTAATTAAAGCTGTTATACCAGCAATCATCAAGCCCACTACCCTCTTGTTTGTACTTAAAGCCTAACTCACTTCTTCCAGTACTTGCAAACTTTTCTCAGAAAAGCAAGTTTCTGTACTATTCAGAGCAGTAAGACTAAAGCTGGTTGATAGACCCCCATAACAGACATGCCAGGTTTCAACACACTCACACAATTAGAACATGTACAATCAAGGAAACTTACAATAAATACTGTAGAAGGAACAAAAGTAATTTTAACTTGACAATTAAAAGAGCCTTAACACATATACTAAGGCATGTTTGGAATACAGAACCTGTCCCAACTTTATCTCTTGCTAACGTAACATTATAGAAAACTGCAGCTAACTTCCAAATATGTCTCTGAAAATGTCCGGAACCAGCCTTCCAAATGAAGACTGTTATTTCCAATATTGGATTGATTTCTAGACCAGTACATGATTGAGTCCAAATAACTAATCACATTTAAGAAAAATATAAGAGTCATTGTAACTTCTCTTTTTGATTCTCTGTCCCACAAGATCTAAAAATTGACTCAAGGCAGCTTGTCCCATCTGGGATATAGGAAAGCAAAGATTGGTCAGGAACATATGTCCAATACAGCTTCCCAGTCACCATTGTCAGGGCACTCAGCAAGGTCACAGTCAGCATCTTTCTTTGTCCCAGCATCAGTATGTTTCACCACTCTGGCATCTAACATGTTCCTTCAGCATTATGCAGAAAAAAAACACAAACATGCCCTCTTCCCCAGATTAGATACATGATTGGGTTCATGCCATATGCCAGTATGTGGATCCTTCCTTTTTACCTAGGCATGTATATGCTTAATTGTAGGGTGCCATAGACACTCGGCAGAAATTTCCTCAGCATCCAATTTTTTAAAAGTATTTTAAATAAAAAGAACATGATTTAATAATTTTGTGGTGTACAGGGATATACCTTGATCTTTTTTATTTTATGGAGATATTGTTTTAAAGTTCCATGAGCAAGTTACACAATAACTTGTCCTTGAGGATTATAAGGAATCCCAGTAATACAGAGACTGCCCTATCTGGAGATCCATCCCATGTACAGTCATCAAATACAGATACTGTTGTAGAGGCCAGGAAGTGCATGCTGACAGGAGCCTGATATACCTGTCTCCTGAAAAGCTCTGCCAGAGCCTGACATATAGAGAGGCAGGTGCTTGCAACTGAACATTGAACTGATCACTGAGTCCCCAAAGGAGGATTTAGAAGACTGAATTAGCTGAAGAGGCTTGCAGCCCCATGAAGAGAGTGACAATATCAACCAGCCATAGTTCCCAGGGTCTAAACTGCCAGCCTGGGAACACACATATATATTTTTGGTTTGGTTAGTCCTAGGTCAGAGCATAGATGGTATCTATTTGAAAGAAGAATCAATTCCTTAAACTTTGTGAAAATCTAATACAATGACAGCTATAAAGTTATAAAATCAGTCATTAATAATTGTCTATCAATAGAGTGTAGAGGAAGCATTATCTACCTTGACTTGGAAGGACATGAGGATAATGTGGAAAAGAAAAGGCCAGCCAATATGAAGGGAGTAATGAGATAAGTGGTGAATTGAATGAGAGCAGATAATCAAGCAAGCCATGCAACCCAGAGATGGAAAAGCAAGGGCAAAGAACAGGCAACTTAGTCTCTCGACACAATCAACTTCAATGAGTGAAAGCACACCAACTGTGACACCAAGGAACAAGAAAACATGGATAGTTTTGAAGGAAACCAAATAAAATATCTTTAAACAAAGATTATTCAATTTATTCCACAAATGATTAAAGAGATTCTTCCACACCATCCTTTGTGATACATTGTACCTTATCCATAGTTCAACTTCTTTACATTATTTCAGAAGATTGACAAAATATCTCATGGCCCTCTTCTGAGTAAATCTCATAGTAGTTGTCAAAATAACTACTGTGCTTTAAGTCACAATGTTATACTCTGGTATAATGTTATAAGAATTTTCCCCTGCTGTTATTAAAATAAAAATAGGTAAAATTTTTACTTGTATACTTATTGTTCTTTGAGAAGTCATGTGGACATTTATAACAGCCCAAGGGGCTTTGAAAGAAAACTATATGTAATGAAAAATGTCAAATAAGTTCAGTGATTTCCTAAAGGTTTAAAGTAGTAAATATTGATCATTTAAAGTAAATGAGTTGAACATATATCTCAAAGTTTTAACAAACAGAAAACCAATTCCACTTGTTGGGAGTCCTGGAGAAATAATCATAAAAATGCACATATCATTTGAAGATGATGTGGTACTTGCCTTATGTGCATTTTATTAAACAATGCAACACTGTTAATGGTAAAGGGCCAATGAGATTGCTAAGGATGTAAAAATATCTTCCATGTAAGCTTAGAGACAGATCTTTAGAATCTGCTTGATGGAAACTGAACCAGTTCCCAAAAGTTGTCTTCTAATCTTTTCAGGTACACTGTGGCATATATTTATGCACACTTACAAACAAGTAATAAATATACATAATAGTATAAAAATAATTTGTATTTATTTAATGGAAAGATAAAAGATTGTTCAACAGCTGTATAATATTTGTGTGGATTTTATTGTCTTCCTTTCTATGTTTTTACAGTGCATTAAAAAGTATTTTTAGTTTGTCATTTATAATGGTTTATAAATAAGTGTGTTCTTAGAGATTTTCACAGGTATTATTATTTGTTTCTCACAGCTCTCTACAGAATACAAAGGAGAAAGGAGAGAATGAAGAAGGGATGACATACTTGAGCCTGTTATCCTCATTCAGTCCCAGGGTGATTCACCTCATAGAGTAATGTGTTAATTGTTGGTCCTATTTTGAGTCCTTATTCTGGGTCAGAAGGGTAGTACATAGAGTAAGACTAGAGCTTAAACCACATTTACAGGTGAACAATGCATTTCCTTGGGAAACTTGGCATGCTCAGTGAATTAGAGACTTGAACATAGTCTGTTTATGACTCTCTGGATCTCACCTAGAAGTTATCCTTGGTACTGATTTCTCTCTCAATTACAATCCTTTGTCCAGAAATTGATTGCTACTTCTCCCCTGATTCTAGTTAAGTATTTGTGAAATGAAGATGTTAATGTTTTTTTGGTATAAAAATTAAATTAGTTACTAGGAAAAAACTCAAAATTTCATACTATAGATAATAAGTTTTCAATAAAGGTTACTGATGATCATCATTATTATAATTATTTTAACATTGAGCACAATGCTTTTTGGTATTTATTTAAAAAGAAATGAAAAGAAAAAAACTAAAACTTAAAACAAAACAAATAACAAATAAAAAAATAAAAACAGTTCTCCCTAGCTTCTACCATTGCTTATTCTCAAAGCAAGTTAGCAAATTATGAAATTCTAGCCTTCATATTCTTCCATCTGAATTTTTCATTGTTATTTTAAAAATTAATCAAATTACTGTATGCTTGCGTATCATGTGTTACATGAGTGCCATGGTTTGCATATGACAGTCAGAGGGCAACCTTGTGACTATTGTAATCTCCCAACTTTACATGGCTTCTGTAATAGAATTCAAGATCACCATCCTTTTGCAGCAAATATTTTAACCTGCTGAGCCACCTCACTGGCCAAATCAAAGGCAACACTTTGATGATTTTGCACAGAAAATCACTCCAAGTATGTTATTGATATAGTAGCTATCTCTAGGGATCTAATCTGAAGGATCAATGACTATGATACTCAGGAGGACACCAGTCCCTCACAGGAGTAAGATCCAGATAGGGAAGGCTGATTAACAGGTAAGATAAATGAGGACCCTGACAATGTAAAGATGTTCTACTTCTGGTTTAACAGACTAAAGGAGCAAAGTGGATTCTCTGTAGAGAATCTTTCTGAATTGAAGCTGACATATGCTATGCTTCTTCATCCAGTTTACCAGAGAGAAATTGAGCTCCTGTACTATACCTGTGAGTCCAGCACCATAAAAATATGTATTTTAAAATAGATGATGAACAATTCAAACATTTAAAACTGGAGAATATCATTGTAGAATTGTGTGTGTGTGTGTGTGTGTGTGTGTGTGTGTGTGTGTGTGTGTGTGTGTGTGGTGTGGTGTGTTGTATGTGAGAGAGGGGGGAACTTGGGAGTAGATGGTGTCACCTCTCTGAGAACTGATTTTCTCCGTGATAGTTACAAAGCATAATGTTTATCTCATGGGTCTTCTATAAAGATAAGATCTACGTGATTAACATCTCTCATAGGGGCAGTTGATAGATAATAGCTATTAGCATTGTTACTGTGACTATGAAATAATAAGAAATAAAAATCTGTCCTGATAAGAAGTGAAGAAAATGGACTTACATTGAATAAAATTCAATTATTGGAAACTATATGCCACACATAAATATACATGTGCAGGCATTAATCAATTTTTGTTGCTAATTCCTATTCCTTTTTAACTTAGTATAATAGGGAACAGCTTTTTTGTAGTATCTTAGCTTTGATGATAATTTCTCAAATTAGGCTGATAAAAAAAAACCTTGAAAACATGTGGTTTAAATATGATCAAGTTGTTTAATAAATATTTTCAGTGGGTCTTACATCCAGACTGGGCATAATTAAGGAACTGTTTAATTGTCATAAGGGTAAATTAATACTGTGGTCAATTACATTTGTAAAACAATAAGTATAGAAGTGAAATACAATTTATTCGGCCTAAAGTTCTAATTCTTTAAAATATTTATGGCTTATTAACTTCTAAATGCTGAATACAATGTTCATGTGTTTGTATGATCCATACAAATTAATTTTTTGGGGCATCCTAAGAACAAATTGTAAAAATTAAATGGTGAGAGTATAGTCTACTGAAATAAATTTGTTAAACAAAGCTTTATACTGCTTTGGCTACTACTGGCTTTCCTCCACATCCTTACTCACTATCATGTGAGCAGTTCGTACCACAAAAAAACTGTGTGATACTCCTCCTTCCTCCATGGCTTCCAAGCAATTATAAAATCCCCTTTAAAGCGTGATGCAACTCTTCTTCCTGTGAGATACGTTTTGTCATGGACTTGGTCACAATATTGAGAAAAGAAGCAATAAAAAAGCCAATCTAGCAAAAAGTTTATCCTTTAAAGATAAAAATGTGATTGATTAGCAATGTGATTAAGTAGAAATGAAAACTGAAACAGTAAAGGGTATGTAAATCTAAAGAAAACGTTATAGGTCTTAATTGTTTAAATTTATCCTGGATTGATAAATGAAGAAGAATTTAAGAATATTTATGAAGAAATTACAACCTACCAATTTCTGAATCCAAGCTAAAGATATATCTATATTCCTACCAAAATCAAGTTGATAACAAAGGAATAAACCAACTCTACACATAAATCTTACAACTGTGAAGAAATGCAAACCACAGACCTCAACTCACTTTACATGGAACAGATAATTTGAAAACCCCAAGAACTATTAAAAAGAAAATGAAGTCAAAGCCTAAAGATTCCCTCCAAAAGAAATCTCTAGACACAGATTGCTTTACTGAAAAGCCTACCAATTATTTAAATAAAAATTACTGTCAATTCTGCATAAATGTATTAAGAAAACAGAAAAAAAAGAACACATTGACTTGTTTTAGAAAGTTAGTTTTCATACAAAAATCACACAAGGACAGTATTAAAAATAAAACAAACAGAATTGAAGATCAACATCTCTCATGAATATAGATATAATTTAGGTCTTTAACATATTGTTGGAAATGTAAATTCAGCCATATATAAGACTAATTTCTATGCCACGACTAAGTAGTGTTTACTCTAGATATCAGAGGTAATTTGATATTGGCAATCAATCCTTATGATTAATGAATAATATACTGTCTGTTCATTGTAAGAAGTTTGTTATAAAGTTATTCATCATTCATGAGCTCCTTGGAGCATTAGGCTATCAATGTTGAAAAATATCAGATACATATAACTACAATGATACACATATATAAGCCATAAATAACCCCAGGGTGAGGACTAGCTAACAGATAGGCCAAACACATGTTAAGAAGCTTAATCACTGATCCAGCCTGATGCCCAAGGAAGAGGTAGAAATTTAAGAGTTAGTCATATAAATCATGCATGTAGAATGAAACCCGAATAAAAATTCATGTGTGTGTTAGAGTACCATGACCTTTTCTAATTTGAGCAAAACCAGTTATAGTCAGGGGGAAGACCCTGAAAATTAACATTTGGAATGCCTCTGCCACTTCATTCCACTCCTTTGGCTAAGGTGCTCCTGAATTTACTATTGATAATTAGGCAGAATTAGCAAGCACAGCCCTTTCTTGGGGACTTGGAGAAATTGAAGCAACAAAGGCTATTCTCCCTCTCTCTCTCTCTCTCTCTCTCTCTCTCTCTCTCTCT